>NC_134492.1:38435115-38602615 GCF_040206685.1 Ascaphus truei | reverse complement strand
ACTGAGGCACACACCCACGCACACACTGACTGTGTGTGTGTGTGTGCGTCAGTCAGTCAGTCTGTGTGTGTTTGTGTTTCTGCGTCAGACTCACTGACGCGCGCGCACACACACTGACTGACTGACGCACACACAATGACTGATGCACACACACTGCATGAAGCTGTAAAGGAGGGAGGGGGGGAACTGGATTGATGTGAATGGGGGACAAACAGAGAGAGGGGGAGGGGTGAGGAGAGAGAGAGGAGCGGGAACATTACATCCCGGGCAACGCCGGGTCTCTCAGCTAGTATAAAATAAACGTAAAGAGAGGGTGCATACCATTCAATGATGGATACAAAAAAAGGAACAACAGGACAGTCACTCTTATACTCACAGAAAGTGAATATATATATCATTTACGTGAATCACTATCCGTATTTGAAGTGTGTGTGTATATATATACATGTAAATATATATATACATACAAATGAGCATACAGTAATATTTCCATTTGCTATTTGCCTTGCTATGGAGGGTTTTTGTCACTTTTTTACTCACATAACTTCACATATACATACATATATAATATATATATATATATATATATATATATATATATATATACAGTGTTCGACAAACCTATACATTTGCTCGCCCCGGGCGAGTGGATTAAACCCCCGGGCGAGTAAATATTGGCCCAAGCAGAACACGTTTGGTACTGGGTGGCGAGTAGATTTTTTTGTGTGGCGAGTAGATTTTTTGGTGATTTGTCAACCACTGTATATATATATGCAGTGGAAGTGTATTGTGTGTATTTACCTACACACTCACTTCACATTTCAGTAACATACATATACATCTAAATAATATTCACATATACACGTTTGCTATAAATGGAATTATTACAATTTTACATTATATACACGTGCAATGAATGGAATAAACACTGTAATAAGTTTGAAATCGCCTATCCGAGCTGCTCTGCATGCAGACTGATCCCTTTTCTCCAGCTTCCTTGAATGTACTCTATGAGGAAGATCATGTGACCAGATGCTAGTGCACGTTTAGAGAGAGGGAGGGCAGTGCTGACAAAGGGGTGTGCCTGGGTTTGTGACAGGCCATGAAGGGGCAGTGCCTTAGCAAATGCTTGTTAAAATAGAATACAAGAAAACTGGTCTTTCAAAGTTGTTTTTTTAAAAACAGAAAATGCTAAAAGTATTTTTTCTTACTACAGAACTGATTTATTAAAAAAAACACACATGCAGGATATAGACTGAACTGCAGCTTTAAGAAGTGTGAGCAGTTTAGTTGCTTACAGTCTATGAAGTAAAGTCCCAGCATGCTGAAGCAAGAAAACAGGTTCAATAGGTCTTGCTCTTTGTTCTATGGTCAATTCTCCATGCAGTACCTGTAGTTAGAATGAACTGTACATGTGTAGAGCCTTCACCATAGCGTGATATCAGACTTGGAGAGCCTAGTATACACAAGCTGTACTCTACAAGGAAACAAGGTTGTCCTTACCTCTCCACCATTAATTCCTTGTTTGACAATTGTTGGATAGTGATCACCACTTTCTTCTCAACCCCCTGTTTCAGCTTGAAAAACAATTTATCGCGATCTTTTGGCACCGGGCTGTAAAAGAGGAGAGTTTGCCGTTTTTCATAAATATCACTGGGAATGTGTGAGGCAACATGTAGATCCATATGCATTGCTGTTCAAGACAATGTACACAATGAATAAGTTGTATGGTACTCAAAAACTGTTACAGGTCTACACTGACGTGTGTTCACAATATAGAGGTCAGATTGTTTTTCCAGTAACAATGTGCTAATGTAAATGATGCTGTCTCCAAAAAAGACCAAATCTGCTTTTGATAACAATGTAAGGATTCTGTGTAGGCGAGACAAAATGTGGTGTATTAGGAATAACATTAGGGAGGACACAATTAAGTGTTTATATAATTGTTTCCTACACTTCTTAAATACACTAGGTTTCCTATGTTTATGATTCATTTGCCAAGGCCTGTCAATATACCATGTGTTAGAATAAAAAAAAATGTAATTATGACATTTTAGATTTACAACTGAATTTAGAATCTAAGTGTTATCACAAGGAATGCATTTGTGAAGGTTTTCCTATAAATATATTATTAGGGAATTCCAATTTTTAGTGTTATTTTTCCCCCCAAGTGTTTTAAAAACGTGGTGTTTATTGGGGGCACTTTGTTTTAAACTTTGCATACTCCTTGTGTTGCCTATGTCTCCTACCTGTGGCTGGGCTGCTACAAGAGGTGGAACTCAATAATAAGGTTGTGCTTATAGTGCCTTGCGACAGCGACGTCGCTCCAAACAAATACATTGACTCCGTCGCAAGCGCTTATAGTAAGCGCGACGGAGCGACCAAAATTTTTGAAGCCGGGTCTATTTGATTTTTTTTAGAGACAGTCGCCACATGTGACTGTCTCTAAACCAGTCAGAGACCGCGGCCAGCCACCTTTCGTGACGTCACTGGCCTTGTCGGTCGCGTCGCTGTCGCCAGCACTATAAGCACGGCCTAAGAAAGAATGCTTTGTTTCCGGTTTCCTATAAGCGCACGCAGCGCCGGCAATGCATTTGTTTTTGGGCAACGTCGCATCGCCGGCACTATACGCGGGGCCTTAGAGGGCAAGTAGTGTGGGTCCTAATGCACATTGCCTCTTGTTCATTTTTAAAGGGTGACTACAGCACAAATATGCTCTTTAGCTTGGAGTTCATAGAGCAATTTGTGTGTGACAGTGCACACTGGCAGAGAATGATCAAAACAAGGAAATACATCAATATACTGTATGTTGGAGTGAGATTTCAGCTACTTATCAGTAAGGTGCAAATAACCAGAATAATTCCCTGATGAATGATCTATTTCCGTGGTTTTTCACAACATTTCCATTTAAATGCACAAATGACAATACTCCACCCAGGCTTATGAATGCTGAAATGACAGCTTTTGTGAGCTAACTCTCAATCGTGACATCAGGGTGTCAGTTAAACAAAGCTCTATGAAAAGATAAAGCTTAAGTACTTCAATGCAAAAAGATCATTCGCTTTCATTTGTTTTGGCTCATCAGATGCTGCTCATAATATACCATCTTTAATTGGCTTGCGAGCTGAAGCTAATAATAAAAAAAAGTAACCAATGGTAATAAAATATGAAAGCACAACCAATCATATACATCAATACACAGACCAGCTACAAATCTGTATGGTAATTCCATAATGCAGATATTACATATTCACAGGGCAATTAAGTCCAACTACAGTAGAGCTCTTAGAAAAAGTAAAATCAACACATAATTTGGGAGAGGAATTAACACTTTTTTTGGTATATACGGATATGATTCATCAACAAACCTGGCAATTCAAAGGATGTTTAGTCTTACAGCAACTTTTACATGCAAAATTAACCATGTGCAGTTGTATTATAAACTAGAAGTTGTTCACTCTTTCCATTTGCACCTTACCAAACAGAACCTAGGTTTAGAGATGAGTTTTTCTTTGGTTTCTTATTGAAAAACAATTAGCTATATCAAAAAAATCAGTTTAGTATTCTTTTGTACACTCTATTAAACCAACAAACTATGCTACCTCGATTTTTCTTTTCAGCCATGATATGAACGGGGGGGGGGGGGGGGTTGACGTTCAGAGCTTAACTGTGCTCTTCTTCTCAGCTCCATGGACCCTTCAGATGCAGAGAATTTGATCTTTGTATTTGCTGCTTATTAGAGGACTCGTCCCAAAAGCACAGCACCGGCAAGCGGAAGGTGGGTAGAGCAAAAAGAATGCCCCCCAAATTTAAAAAAAAACACCTACAGATGATGGAGGTATCTGACTTTTTCCGACGGCAGGAAGGGGACCCTAATCAGAGAGAAGATGGCGGCTCTCACAGTGATGACGCACTCCACTTAAGATAGATGAAATGAGGGGCCATTTTGATAACAAATATTCTATTCAGAGAAGCACTGCAAGCTGCACTAAAAGATGTCAATAGGAACATCTGCTCCCTAGAGGAACGTACAAACAACCTTGAAACTAAAACAGACAAACTGGTAGATGCACATGACTACCTAGCACTAACAGTCAAAGAGTCCAGAGAGCTAATTGCAGAATTACAGGAAACAAATGAGGACCTGGAAAACCGATCTCGCAGAAATAATGTCCGAATAAGAAGCATACCAGAACATTGTAGACCAATTAGAGCCTTATCTATACAGACTCTTCAAGCACCTCATCCCTAATACGGATCCTGAAATGCACCACATGGGAAGGACTCACAGAGCCCTCAGAGGTTGCACCAAAAATGATGAAAAGCCTCAAGACATACTACACTTCCTCCATTTTAAAGAAAAAGAACACTTACTAAAAGCAGTAAGAAATGCAGGAGTAATAGAATTTAAAGGTTCAGACCTGGAGATATACCCAGATCTCTCCCCAATCACATTGGTGCGGAGAAGGGACATAAAATCTGTAACAACGCAACTGACAAAGAAATTAAATATAGGTGAGGATTTCTCTTCCGCCTAATAGTATGGCAAAGAGGCATGACTAGAGCAGCCAAAAATCTATCAGAGGCAGAACTACTACTATAAGAACAAGGCCTACAGCAAACACCACCACACGGATCCCCTGACAGGATCAGGCCCGCGGCCTCACTCACGAGAAGGACCTGGCAAAAAGGCAGGAGGCCTTGAAGATGATGACCAACATGTAAAAAAAAATTTTGATAAAGGGACGCTATGTCCTGAAACGCGTCAAAGTCACCATGTACTTCGCTCTGACCACTTAAATAAACCTTTTTTATTTCAACTGGCTGCAGCCCCCGTCGTTTGTTGAGCAGTGCACCGTCATTGGACCTCCGGGACCACCCTCCTCTCATACTACACCCAGCGTGATGCACGCATCCAGCTGACACAGAGCTGTGCTGCGAAGGGAGACTGACACTGGCAGATACGGTATGTACCCTTGTTTTCTGCTGGGGATTTACTCAATACCTCTATGGCATATACAGTATAGAGCTTTGAGTAAGCCTTTCAGCATTATTGGTACTATTATACCTTGTCCAGATTGTCTGATAGAGTCTCCCCAGCACTTATGTATGCTCTACAGCACATGGATTACAAACATAAAGACTGATATCAATCCCCATGCTTGGGACAGCTGAGACCTGATTGGGGGCTTATACCCCTCACCTAATCTCCATATAAGTAAATGAATACAGTAAAGTTGCCACATGATGAAGATAGGTAATAAAACCAAAGAAGGTTATATGAAAAAACAAAAACAAAAAAAAATGCACTAATTGTCTGTTCGCAATTTATTTATTTATATATATATATATATATATATATATATATATATATATATATATATATATATACAGCTGAACCCCGTTATAAAGTTGTCATTGGGGGCCACAGAATGAGACCGCGTTATAACCGGGATCGCATTAAAATTTCAGCGTGCGAGGACTTACCGGCATCTAGATCTCTCTCCTCTTTGCCATCAGCTCTCTCCTCACTTCATAGGGCTGTGTCCACATGCTCTCCTCTCTGCAGCTGGCAGCTCTCGTGCACGCGCGACACAGCCCTATGAAGTGAGGAGAGAGCTGACAGCAAAGAGGAGAGAGATGCCGGTATGTCCTCGCACGGCAAAATGGAGGTTTTCAAATCTCGGGAGCCACGCTCAGACTGCGTTATAAGCGGATTCGCGTTGTAGCGGATCGCACTATAACGGGGTTGATCTACTACACTAGTTTTAAAAAGCAACAAAATATCACAGCTTTTGTAAGTTATTTTCATGTTTTCTCGGCAGATATAGATGCCAATTAACAAGAAATTGATGCAATTACTGTTATGTCCCTTTATAATACGAGTGAAAAAGATTATAAAAGACTGTAAGGTTTTATGCTGTCAGATATGTATGTATCTTTTTGTTTTCTCATCTAATGCAGGGCACAGAAGCATGAAGAGTAATAAAGACAGAATTATCGATGCATACTCTTGTAATCCTAATTTACATAGGCTGTGAGGTGCGAAAAGGTAACATCCCCAGAAATATACCTGCAGGTAGTCTCAGATCAAGTGGGCTCCGAGTGCTGAGAAAACTTCCCCGTATCAGCATGGCTTACTCAATAATGTTACATAATGGAAGGGGATTTGACAGTCCCAGAAAAAGAAAAATAGCTTTCACAGATTACAAAAGGAGACATGCAGATATCGTGAAGATATAAGAAAAACCTTTTTTGCCAACAATTATCCCCCAAATTTATTGATAGATATTTCCCCCAGGTTTTTCTGGCCTTATCCAGTATTAAAAAAAAAAAAAAGTGTGGCGATAATTTTCCACCGCAGACCCCTTTCACACTGGAGGGAAAGAAATGCAAAAGGAATGCAAGATATATTATACTGGTTGGAAATATACATAACAGCCTGGTCACATTAATACGTTTTTATGCTCCCAACGACCCAGGGCGGGACTTCCACATATAAATTTTTTTTAGTCCTTAAATGTACACGAATAATGCGAGATTTCAACCTTGCACTGAACAACACACTAAACAGTTCAGATCTTCAAGAGAAAAAGCGACAACAGACTTTCTCAACTCCCTCCTTAAGCAGCATTCCCTCCTTGACACATGGCGGTCTTTAAATCCAGGGCGCAAAGATTATACATTCTATTCAAATGAACACAAACCGTACAAACGAATAGATTATATATTAATAAGCCGACAAGCCTTCCACCCTAATACAATCTGTAAAAATCCATCCCATAACATGGTCTGACCATGGTCCGCCGGTAGAGATCAATTTGGCATAGACCCCGCTACTATACTTTTGGAGGTTAAATAATTGACTTCTAACTAATTCAGAAATAACATAAAAGATAACCCAAGACAGAATTGTTCTTTTCTACAAACTGCTCTAAACAGAAGTAAAAATTGGGACAATATGGGAAACACATAAGGCATATATCCGTGGAACACTGATTAAAATTGCTTCACAAAAGAAAAATACTTTCTCTCTATAAAATTCAGACACTCACCGATATATTAGAGGCCAAAGAAACATCAAATAAAGAGGGCATTCCACCACGCCTAATAGCAAAGATTCAAAACACACAAAATGATAACCTGATCCTCATCAAACAGGCTGAAAAAACATTAAGATGGTCTACACAATATTTTTATGACAAAAGCAACAAGCCGGACACAAAGCTAGCTAGGAGATTGAGCGGAGTACGCCCAAAACCAAATAATAACTATAAAACAAAAATCAGGCCTAAATACACAAAGCCCTAAAGAGACCATCAGTGAATTTCATGATTTCTATAGTGCCTTGTATGACAGCAACAAAGCAGCGCATAACAATAAGGCTCCTGCAAAACTATTACAGTTTCTTAAGGGGTGCAAGCTAACACCAGTTACTGCTCAAGAAAACAAGACTCAAAGCTGCACAAAGCTCGCTTCTGAATCCAAACTGTTTTGGATTGGGGAGAGGTATAACGGTGGGATATACATATATGATACCGATACTTGGTAACCCAGACTTTCACCCGGGTCTTATTAGAGAGCAATTTTTATGATGGCCTAAGAAAAAACTCAGAGTTCAGGATTTAATGGAGGGCCCCAAGATAAAATCATTTATGCATTTGAAAGAAACGCATCAAATACCTGATGGAGTTCTTTAGATATGCACAGATTAGACACTTTCTCTCAACCGAGTTTTTCACACGACCACTTCAACAAAATACTCAATTTCGAGAGAATTTGCTAGACAAATCCATTACAGAAAGGCCTCATCTTATCCCTCTACCTTGAGGTACTTCCTATCACTAGAGAAGTTGAATGACAACATATTAGAAGATAGAAAGAGGACATCTGCGACAAGCTAGCGCGGCAAGAGTGGATAGATATCTGGAATAAGATCTCCTAAATATCAATCAATACTCCGACTGCGGTATCAATGGTACCGGACTCCGTCTAGAGCAGGGGTGCGCAAACTGGGGGGGAACAAGATTTTTCAGGGGGTGCACGGTGGTTGCAGAGGCCCCGCACTCTTCCTCAAGGCATTTAAATTAAATGCCGGAGGATCGCATGAGGCCCCTGCAACTATCCTTACCTTGTTTCGGTGACGCGGCGTGCCGTCACGGTGCCATGTCAATGTGACGTCATGTGACCCAACAGCATCATTTGATGCCGGAGAGCCTTAAACAAGCTAAGGGAGAGGGGTGCGAGCAGGAAGGGAAGCAGGCAATGCGGCGCAGCAGGGAAAGATTGCGCATCCCTGCTATACAGTAGATAAATACAATAAACAACATTCTCCACTTTTTTTCTGGGGCTGTGGTCAGATTGGGACTATGTACCACACCTTGTGGCATTGTTTTGATCATCAAGAACCTTTGGGATGAAGTGTTCAGTCTCATGAGTGAGATACTGTAATGGGCGTCCCATTGACACCATCCACATGGGCTGCACTTCTACACAAAGATAAATAAATAATACCACCTTTCAACAAAGCAAATTAATAATCCTCATTATATCTGCAACTAGATGTGTAGTGGCTGGCGCTTGGCGAGGTCCCATCGCCAAAATAAATACAGTAATAGACAAAATATGTTGTATACATTGAGAAACTTACAGCTAGACTCAATAACACAACAGACAGATTTAATAAAACCTGCCCCCCTGGATAGAGAAGCAAACTACACCTGCTTTTGAGAATCTATTCGGACCAACTGGAGAGTTAAGGGATGCATAAAGGGGCCTTATTGGCCTTAAGAATATCCACACACATGGTTCAATACTACCCTCTTGAGAGCTATAATCTGCTTGCCCCCTCTTTCCCACCCTTCCTCGTCTCGGTCCCCTGTATTACCCCCCCAGTTGTGTTTATATTGGGAAATGCAGATCTCCTAAAAGGAAATAAACAAAACAAACAATAACAGTATGATGAATGTGTCAAGATTACATCAACATATGTATACCCTTGTACTGTAATATGTCCGGTTGCTCAGACCCTTTATTTTTTGTATCTCCCATTTCTAAAATCACAATAAAAATTAAATTGCAAGGGGTAAAGTTGTGCCCTTGTGCAATTTCGAGAACACAATAAGAGCCGGCACTCTAGAGCCTTTACTCCATTCCAGGAACAGCAGAAGAGGCGCCGTCTTAATGAAAGGAGGAGGATTTTCTATTCCATTCAGGGCAGCAGGTGGAGGAATCCAGGGCCATATGATGTTTGTAATAGTGACTCTGGGGATTTAGTGTCAGAGTGCGCGTCACTAGAACGTTTCTTAAACTGTGTTTTGAATGCTTCAAAATCTAAGCCAAGGGTGGCCAAGACCAGTCTTCAAGGGCCGCCAACGGACCAGTTATTAGGGATATCCATGCTTCAGCATAGGTGGCTGAATCAGTGGCTCAATCAGTCTGACTGAGCCACCTGTGCTGAAGCAGGGATATCCTTAATACCTTTTCTGTTGGTGGCCTTTGAGGACTGGAGTTGGCCACCTCTGGTCTAAGCAATTGCCTTTTGAATTTATTTTTAATATAAAAAAAGATAGATAAAATGTTCTGGGTAACACATTTGTTGGGGGATTATCTAGGATAAATAGTAAATTGGTGTGAAAAAAATAACTTAAAAAAAAATATGTGGAGGAAAACAAATACATAAAACAATGATAAAAATGTCAAAGGTAGGTGATCAACAGTACAGTGGAAATATGGTAGTTAATGGTAATAAAAGTAACATACATTTTTTCTAGAATTAAAGGCCCTTACTGGGCATTCTTGAAGAAAGACAAATGGAGGAAAAACGAAGCACCGAATCCAGCTGTGAGTACAGCAATAACACCAATAGGGATACGTACCAAAAAATAAGCTGTTTAATTGGATCAGAACAAATTAACAAACACACCTACGCGTTTCGGACCTCTACAGTCCTTTATCAAGGTGAATACCTTGATAAAGGACTGTAGAGGTCCGAAACGCGTAGGTGTGTTTGTTAATTTGTTCTGATCCAATTAAACAGCTTATTTTTTGGTACGTATCCCTATTGGTGTTATTGCTGTACTCACAGCTGGATTCGGTGCTTCGTTTTTCCTCCATTTGTCTTTCTTCAAGAATACCCTTCACGGATGCACACTCAACCCTGGGACATTGGAATTGATTGGACTTGCTGCCTATAGTGGATGAAGATTCCCAAGTGAGTTCGTTCCTCTTTTGCCCATATCATTGTGTCATTTATAGGATGTTTCATCTACCGGTCACCTGCTGGTGTTACTGATATTTTCCTTACTACCTGGCTTGTGGGATTATCATTACCGGGCTGCATCCTAGAGACACTTCATACATTCATTCAAGGGTTGTTTTCCATTTCAAATACCCATTTTTGGCTTCATGTATTGTCTTGAGAGCACCACACACATCCCTTTTTTACCTTACTGGGCATTACCAGCTAGTTGATTTGTATGCAGCCAAAAGAGACTGAAAAAAGATATGTGTCAAAGTTTTTGCTTGTGTATAGTGCGGTTTGCAATCTGAATGAAAGATGTTCACGATTTTCCGGGATCAGGACATGTTTTTGCTGCAATAGTGATCAAATGTCTCTGTAGAAAGAATGTATGTTGTACTTTGCAGTCAGACAGTCTGCCACTAAAAAAGGTTACAAGCAAGGGTATTTAAAATTAGCTGGTCTCATCTACTGGAGCAGACATGTAATCTTTGCTGTACTTACGGTCTAAACAATAACCCTATGAAAAAGCAATAGTGTACCTGAAATTCCCTTTGCTGTCATCTTCTTTGATCTCCAAAGAGACAGTGAAGGTGAACACATCGTTGTCTGGAGTGGGAAGAGCAGAGTCCTTTATATCTGAGGCTTGTTTGGATGAGCGCTTGAATGCTGTGAAGAAACTGTACAATATTCTACTGACCTGAGGGGCAAAGAGGAGGTAAATCTCATTACCAATTGTGTAAATATCAATAAGTGCAGTACCCCACTCCTCCATTCCACGAACAGTATGTAGCTTTAAAAGGTGTAATCCTCCGTACTCTTTAACAAAATTTTTTTTTTTTTGAAATGTCATCATTCCTGAAGACAAAAATAAATAAATAATTGACACCCCTAGAGGTATTGCTACGAAATGTGTAAGGGTAGGCTTTGTTAGTCAATTGTGCTACTACTAGCCACAAGTGACTAAGGGCTGGCAGATGGTGGCTATTTCTAGTGAGAAAGCGAGTGGAACGCACTGTTTGGAACGCAGATGCTACAACTAAGCGCGAGTATGTTCAGTGTCGAGAAAAAGTTTGTGAACCCCTTAGGATTTTGAAACCTAAAATGTAATTAGATCTTAATCTAAGTCCAATAATAGATTAAGATAACCGTATCAAACAAATGACACAAAAACATGATACTTTTTCAACATTTATTAATCCACAAATGATTCAACATTCAATATCCATGTGTGAAAAAGTATGTGAACCTTTAGAGTCAGTAACTGGGGGCGCCCCGTTGCGCAGCAATGACTTCAACTAAGCGTTTCCTGTAATTGCTGGTCAGTCTCTCACATCGGTTGAGGAATTTTGGCCCATTCCTCCTTACAAAATGAAGTAATTGTGCAAAAAGGAAAAAGGAGCGCTAATGTGCATTACTAAAGTGAAAACGAATTAAATCATTAAATATGCCAATTGGCCATACACTTCTGCAGCCAACAAGAAGGAAGTGTTCCAAACCCCAAAGAACAGTGGTAAAGGAGACTCTGGCACACGGACAGTAACAATAAATTCTGTCATGGAACAGAAATACCCCTGTCTGCCTTTTCTGTTTCAGCCCCCCTTCCCTTGGCGGTTCCCCCTGCTAGCTGCACTAGGATGTCACTTTCCTTGCAGTTCTCTCTCAGTGCAGATGGAATGGATACATTATGTATCTCTTTTTCCTTCCAGTCTGTCATACCCCTGGTTGCTCTGGCAACTTCTCCAGTCCTCCTAGTTTTGGGCTTTCCCATTTTCCCCCCTGTCTTTTGCTGACAGTTAGTGCAGTCTCACTGAACCTTTAGTGTGACCCTTGCCCCTCACTTCCTTTTCCACCATTACCTCTGGATGAGTGAGCACTGCTGTATACTCCTGTATGGTAGGATTATCTTCTCACCTGCCTTTAACTACCAAGCACCCACAGAGAGACACTATTCATACATAACATCTCTTCACAAGTGACTGTATTTTATGCTACTTTCCCCAAATAAAGTAAAGAAAAGAAACAGAACTTGTTGTGCTTGGAAAAGAGGGCCGAGTTGACACTATCTGGGCTAAATCATCTTACACATGACCCCTGGCTTCCAGAATAAATTCCTATTGAGAAAAACAATGCTGAACTAGAGAGAAATATAAAGGACAGCAGTTACAAAATAGAACAATTTATTAAAACGTGTGACCTTTGTCACTGAATGCAAAAATTCAGTTTGAGCCTCAATTCATTAAAATACGTAAATGCATACATAAAAACATGGAATCCCATAAGATAACTGTTATACAACCGTGAACTTGTAGGTGTCTCAAGATTATGAAAGAGGTCAACCCTTTTAACTTGAATGTCACAATAGGAAAAAACTCTTTCCGGATATAGATCTTTCTATATTAGATGTTAAATGGTCTCTCCTTGAGAAAAATACTTTTAAAAGGGGTCCCGAAGGTGCACCTTAAATCCACAATTTTCGTAGTATATACACTTTGGTTCTTCATACAGTATATATAACATTCAATACAGTTGTATAAATCACTCCCACCTGAGTAGGGATATAATTACCCACTCCTCCTATGTGCCTTAGGATATCCACCGCAGCCAGTTTAGAAAATGTTTTTCCAGGAGGGGTTTTCTTCCTCACATACAGCAGGTTGGCCCTGGAAAGAATACATTTTCCCTGAGTGGCAATTTCACCCAACCTCAACTTGTCTCCGCTATCTGCTGTGTTTCTCCATCAGGATGGCACTTTGAAGCCGGCTTCAGCGTGTAGCAGTTCCCCACGGGCTTACTTCTACGTCTCAGTTGTTTCCGGATACGTCTCAGTTGTTACCGGATACACTTCAGCAGGCTGCGGCACGCGCGGGTCACAGGAACGTGGCGTGCGGATCACAGAGTAGGTCTGACGTGCTGGCGTCTGGGCAAGCGTTCTAACGTTAGGATCTCGATCCAATAGGCAAGAGTTAGAGGGGGAATGATGTGTCTTTTCCTACGGGTCCTGCAAAGGCTCACAAAGGTTCTAGCGGCAACCCTACGCATTTCAACTTTGTCTTCTTCAGGGGTATGACATAGTTACTCGTCCTTTTATACAGGAAGTGCCTGTTACTGTACTGCTGTTTTTCATTGGTTCATTTTTCATTATAAAGAGATATTACATACACAATAGAAGTTTTTACAAGTTTGACATGTTAGACTCAAGGAGTCCAGGCTGATTAATTAATCTAGGGGATTAACTCTCTGAGAGTTGGAAAGGTCCCATAGTTGCCATACTCCAGCCCCTAGAGGACAGTGATTGTATCACAAAATATATATATTTATTTATATATTATTATATATCGACTTCACGTTTGACAATTCCTTTTTACTAGATTAACATATATATATATTTACATTTTTTTCACTTAATTATAGGTCTTTTATTTGGAGTGCATTTTCCACTTGAATACAAGTTTGATTTTTTATTTGGTCAAACTACTGTTCACTATACAGTCAGCCAGTAAAGGTGCAATCCTGTACAAAATACTATTTTTAGAGAGTGCACCACACCTTTCATTTCACATTATTATTTTATTGTTACTTTGAAGGAAATGCACTTTTATGGGATCCATGTAACTTCATAAAAACAACTACATTGACAAAACATTAGAGCCATTTGGCTAAGCAAGTTGACCCATTATTTAAATATATTCTAAAACCATAGATCCTGGGTGACCCTTTTTTTAAAATTATTATTCCAGGTTACCATTTGTAAACATTTCCTTACAGTTATAGAACATGTCATCTTGTCCAAACATTTATTTTAAGACTAGGAGTTTAATCTTTGTGGCGCCAATTCCAAAGGCATTTCAGGGAGAACAAAAATGAAAAAATATTCTGCAGCAATTATGAGCAGTAAATAACACAATTTAATAGGTTAAAAAGCTGGTGATTGACACCTTAAAAAGACAAGCATAATTTCTCTTAAATAATTAAACTTAACATTTTCATAGTAAACAAATGTTTTAGACTATTTACAGTCTTTATGAAACCATTCTTGTTGATAAGACAATCAATCCATTCATTGTGTTCTTGTATTGAATTTCTAATGCCGTAATTAGTAAAAACAGATCATAAGTAGCTAATATGCTTCAATTCTGTAGACAAGTAAAAAAAGACAAACATTCATGTTGTACGTGATAAACAAAAGAAAACTGTTCTGTTTAAGGGTAATTGAGTTTTTCTATAAAAACTCAATAACTACAATCATAAAAAGACAAAGATCCCTAAAATCCAAAAAACATGTCCATGATAGAACGCCCATCATCTCTCGTTATTGATAACTATTCTTGTTATACATTTTTCTTATATGCATTTAGACATGTAATTTGAGTTGTATTATCATTTTATCTTCCGATAAATTACATTTTTAAAAACAAAAAAAGAAGAAAGTAAATAACACTGCTTATTTTATTGTTTTACCCTATGTGGGACCACGTCTTTACGTAAATGATCTTTTCAATACGATGATTTATTGTGAATCATCACAGATTCACAAGCAGATGATTCCAAATTCTAGGAGCCAAAAGTTGGCAAACTTTCAGTGGGAAGGAGATAACCCATTAAATGGCACTGACAAAATAACTATATTAACTAGAATTAATAGTAAAAAATGGAGGCAATCTTAAAGTTCATAAATAATGGTTCAAGATGGAACTGGATAACTCTAAAAGAGCAAGAACAGGATAATGTCCATGATGCTTAGGAAGACGGGAAACAAAACAAAAGTGTGTATTCTGTTGTGTGTCATTGCGATCGAGACATTTTCACCAACCACACTAAAACGTTGGAAAAACATTAAAGAAAAATGGGCATTTACTTAGTGATTAGTTAAGTGATGGTTTTATTAATATTGGCATCACAATAAAGAACTGAATCAAGTATATACACCCCCATAAACAATACTAATGTTGACATATAACAGAAAAAAAAGGAAGCAGAACTTTAGCAGCTGGTAATAAAAGGTGTATTGCATTGGGTCAACAGGACTACAACATCTTTGTTGTGTGAATACAGGCTTTACTTGCTGTATACTCGCGAAAATGTTTCTGACAGTACTTCAAGTTCTTATGACAATCGACGATGATAATTGGACATACAACTTGGAATAGTTATCTAGCATGCTCATACTGTATGTTACAACACCTATTCGGATGCGTAGTCACATTTTGTAGCTATAGAGCTGCACACATCCTAGGTTAAATATTACTTTTCAAATGTACATTCCAATTCATAACTGAAAAAAACAGTTCAATGGTTCACTCTAAGTCCAATGCAAGTTCAAAATCATTTTTTTTTTTTTTTTGCATTATACCTCAGGCTTTTTGAATAAAATGCTGCTAAATGAAAGGAAAACAACATTCGTTGGCATGCTCCACAGTATTCTGCTTCAATGCCGGCATGGATATGAGTTATATTAACTCGTAAAGAGGTTCTCATTTTTGTCACATGTTAGAAATGATGCTGTTACCTTTGGCTTCTTCTGGGTTATGACATAGTTACTCGTCCTTTTATACAGGAAGTGCCTGTTACTGCTGTTTTTCATTGGTTCATTTTTCAAACATCAAACATTAACTGGAGCAGCAATTAAGTGAATAACTCAACTATACAATGCAGTCCCTAATATGTTAACCATTAAGCCAATCAAGTCTCAATGATAAAAATGGACGCCAACGTGATCTGCTTTAATGGTTGTATGTACATATACATATAATTTCATGTCTGAGGCGTAAACAGTATACGGTGCTTTACACAACTACAATAAAGTAAAAACAAAATACAAACCTCGGGGAAAAGAGCAGCGACTAAATTATAACATAATGCTAAGGTAGATCCTGCCCTGAAGAGCTTACAATCCAAGTGTATAAATGTGAATATTCTTATTTTTACCATTAGAATAAATGGCAAAGCAAGGCAATTTGTACAAAACTTTTTTATGCATTTGATTGCACCTTTAAACAAACATTAACTATTACATCCAAAAGAGGAAACTAATTAAATAATATGCACACAACCTCCAAAAATTCACCTGTAAATAGCAAGAGTGCTGCCATTTACGTCAAATGTTTTCTATGCGGTGCTATGCCATAAGACACCATACAGCACATTCACTTGAATTTCAGCGACCAAATGGTGTCGTGTGTCATAGCACCGCATAGTAGACATGGTTTCATCTATGCAATAGCCTAAAGCAGCGAAAAGATAAATGATCTGTTATAGAGCAGCAAACTTTTTTTTTACAGCAAACCATTTTTCCATACGCAGTGAGAAGTTTGACAAAAAGCTTTATCTTACTATACTTACTGCCTCTTTAATCTCGCAGCTGAACACATGAATTTGGAACTCATCAGTACCAAGGTTCCTCTCTGTGAAAGCGAAGCAGTCACCCTCTGAAGTCCCATCTCGCCCTCGCACACAGAACAATACTTTGTAGATAGGGAATGAGACTATCTCTGCATTGCTGGTTTGGTTAATTATTCTGCACCAAGGAGGGAAAAGAAGCTAATGAGAATTTTGCACAATACATCATTTCATTACAAAAATAAATACTTAATTAACTAAAACTAAACCCCTAGTCTGTGCTATAACTAAACCACTAGTCCTTTTAATAATATATATATAATTAAAAGGACTAATATCACCTCACATTGGTCTTGCAGTGAAATTACCTGCCACTTTCCTGAATAGCACAGACTAGGGGTTTAGATTTAGTTAAGTATTTATTTTTTGTATATTTACACAGTTGTGTGAAAAAGAAAGTACACCCTCTTTGAATTCTATGGTTTTACATATCAGGACATAATAACCATCATCTGTTCCTTAGCAGGTCTCAAAATTAGGTAAATAAAACCTCAGATGAACAAAAACACATGACATATTACACCATGTCATGATTTATTTAACAAAAATAAAGCCAAAATGGAGAAGCTGTGTGTGAAAAACTAAGTGTGAAAAACTGCTTCCTTAGGAATTAAGATGCTAAGTAGCAGACAGGTGCTGCTAATCAAATGCCCTTGATTAATTGATCAGCAGCAAGTGTGACTACCTATATAAAAGCCGAAGTTTTAGCAGTTTGCTGGTCTGGAGCATTCAGGTGTGTGTTAACACAATGCCCAAGGAGGAAAGACATCAGCAATTGTTGCAGCCCATCAAGCTGGGAAGGGTTATAAGGCCATTTCCAAACAATTTAAAGTCCATCATTCTACAGTGAGAAAGATTATTCAAAAGTGGAAAACATTCAAGACAATTGCCAATCTTCCCAGGAGTGGACGTCCCAGCAAATTCACCCCCAAGTCAGACCGTGCAATGCTCAGAGAAATTGCAAAAAAACCAAGAGTTACATCTCAGACTCTACAGCCCTCAGTTAGCATATTAAATGTTAAAGTTCATGACAGTACAATTAGAAAAAGACTGAACAAGTATGGTTTGTTTGGAAGGGTTGCCAGGAGAAAGCCTCTTCGCTCTAAAAAGAACATGGCAGCACGGCTTAGGTTTGCAAAGTTGCATCTGAGCAAACCACAAGACTTCTGGAACAGTGTCCTTTGGACAGACGAGACCAAAGTGGAGATGTTTGGCCATAATGCACAGCGCCACGTTTGGCGAAAACACACACAGCATATCAGCACAAACACCTCATACCAACTGTCAAGCACGGTGGTGGAGGGGTGATGATTTGGGCTTGTTTTGCAGCCACAGAACCTGGGAACCTTGCAGTCATTGAGTCGACTATGAACTCCTCTGTATACCAAAGTATTCTAGAGTCAAATGTGAGGCCATCTGTCCGACAGCTAAAGCTTGGCCGAAATTGGGTCATGCAACAGGACAATGATCCCAAGCACGCCAGCAAATCTACAACAGAATGGCTGAAAAAGAAAAGAATCAAGGTGTTGCAATGGCCCAGTTAAAGTTCAGACCTCAACCCGATTGAAATGCTGTGGCTGGACCTTAAGAGAGCTGGACTATATAGGGTAGAGGGTACTCCTTGATAAAGCACATCTGGTGCGAAACGCGTAATAGGGACTACACCTCCTTTTTTGTTATGCTGATGGGGCAATAAATTAATTTTTCACTTTATTACAACCTGTTTTCCCTTTCATTTGTGCAGTGCTCTGCTTGATGCATTCTTGCATTTTTTCTGCTATATTGACCTTAAGAGAGCTTTGTATAAACAAATGCCCGTAAACCTCAATGAATTGAAGCAACGTTGTAAAGAAGAGTGAGCCTAAATTCCTCCACAACGATGTGAGAGACTGATAAAGTCATACAGAAAACGATTACTTCAAGTTATTGCTGCTAACGGGGGTTCTACAAGCTATTGAATCATAAGGTGTACTTAGTTTTTCACACATGGCTTCTCCATTTTGGCTTTATTTTTGTTAAATAAATCATGACACGGTGATGTTGTGTGATGTCACGCTGCTGTGGCAATGCGACACCATTTGACCCTGAAGGAGAAGGGCGGCACGAAGGAGAAGGTAAGAACTGTACAGAGGCCCCCTGCTCTCCCCCAGCAGACAGTGCGGAAGAGAGCGGGCCTCTGTATATGGAAGGGGGAGGGGGAAAAGCAAAATTTGCCACCTCCAAATTTCGCCACCCAAGCCTAATGAAAAATCTGCCACTGCTGAGAACCGATTTGATCCTTGGCTTTATTTTGTATCCAAGATAGCCTTATGTCTAACCCAAGTATATTTGAATTCACTTACTGTATTAGCCCCTCCCACGTCTGTTGAGAGGCAATGCCATGAATCTACTGCCCCTTCCATAAAAAAAGTACTTCCTCATATTTTCCCTTAGCCTGCCATCCCCCAGCTTCAGAGAATTATCTCTTGTTCTAGCACGCCTCTTCTTTGGAATATGTTTTCCTCCTGTACTTTGTTGAATCCCTTTATGTGTTTTAAAGTTTCTATCAAATTCCCCCTCTCGCTTCAATCTAAGGTGTCACCATGTGGCCCACGCCCGCTCAGCAGAGTTGCATACAGACCATAATAGTCAGGCAGACAGGCAAGCAAACACCGGAACCCTGCAGAGTGTGAGCAGGTGAGTCCGTCCAGAGGGAGAAGGGATGAGGAGAGGGAGAGAGGGGATGAGGAGAGGGAGAGAGGGGATGAGGAGAGGGAGAGAGGGGATGAGGAGAGGGAGACAGAGAGAGGGAGAGGGAAGGAGGGAGGGAGAGGGTGAGGGAGGGGCTGAGAGAAAGGGAAGGAGGAAGAGGGAAGGAGGGAGAGGGAAGGATGGAGAGGGAAGGAGGGAGAGGGAAGGAGAGGGAGGGAGAGGGAAAGAGGGAGAAAACCAAAAAAATAAACACAGATTTTACACAAAAATAAAACACTAGAAACCGGAATCCCAAATAAAAGTTACATTCCCTTAGTAGCTCCCTTTGTTTACGTCTCCGGTAACAAATGGTTTAAATTAAGAGCAGGAAGGTGTAAACCATTTTTGTGTAAGTTTTAGTGACAGAGATGCCCCGGATCGTGAAAAGGTATTTGTTGGCCATCAATAGTTAATTAAAGGTTGTTTGAGCTCCCCTTCCAGTTTATAGCGAGGAAGACTTGACAGTTACCATTTCAGAGTTTCACACACAAAAAATTAATGCAGATTTGCAGTCCTGGACAGAACTGATTTTTGTGCTTGTAATGAAAACGTATACCGAGACAATTTGCTAATTCTTTGCACATGGGCTTTTAAAGACCTTCTTAAGTTTCATTTTTTACAAGAGGGATGCTATTTTGATCATACATTTAATGGTGAAGACATTTAAGATATAAAAAGCTTAAATAACAACAACAACAACAGCTCTGAATCCTTATGCTGTCTGATGAGCTCACGCTGCAAATTGGAAACAAACATGCTGGGAAACAAACATGCGTTTTGGAAAAGATAGCGAAAATTGGGGAATTAGATTCTCATGGAACAACAAAGATATTTCCCATTGTCACAGAATATTTAAAACTACACAAACAGAGCAATCTGCCTTGTCAAAAAACGAATTCCAGTGTTCTTAGCTCACCTGACAGAGCCTTCAGGGACATTAGGTACGTAGAGAGTTACAGAGATTGGGGTCACGCACTGTGTTTTCATAGAAGCCATGGCACGGAGAGCCTCAGGTTCATTGCGTGGCGCTGAAACCTTCATGCATCCTAAATATGTTAGTTTGTTAAATAAAACACTGTCTTCTTCAAGAGGGTTGGATGAAAGGGTAGTGGGGTTTTGCACAGGGACTTCTGAAATACGAAAACACAGGAAAAGTGCCGCCCATTAAATAATGAAATAAAACAGCTTATGTGGATGCAAACAGTCTTAGTAAACACATGACTAAAAATGCACAATTATATGTAGTAAGCAACATGTTTTTTTTTTCCAACCAGAAGAAAACTACTGTAGCAAATATGATGAGATAATGGTATTGTATTTTCTCACAATACCAGTTTAATTGTTATTAGAATAGCTATCAGTTAAGTTAAAGTCTCCTGTGAGTTTTCTATTACGTTGATTAACTGGAAGATAACATTTCCACAAGTAGCGTAGTGTACACTATACTGCAGTGAGGCTTAGTAAAGAATAACAATTGCAATAATGTAAAAGCACTCTCCAATGCAGCAACTGCGCCTTTTTTTCAAAGTTTTCTTACAAAACGTTCTTAATAAGCGGAATTCCAAACAGCAGCACAAAATATAAAAATACATAGTGATTTAGTTACGGGTTTGTATCCGAAAAAGATTATTGTGAAGTTGCAGTGACTGGTCCTCGACTACGAAACACTCATTGGCTCCTTCTCAAAGTTACTGGCTTACTATTGTGTTTAAAAATGCTGCAGTTTGCCAGGAGAACATGAACACAGATGAATCTGGTCTTTAAAGGAAGTTAGTTAGCGCTACTGTATGGGAAATATATTCTTCTCCAGGATCAACACAGCTAATACACTACATAATAAAAATGTAAAAGAAATCTACCCTAATAAAATCGATCACTTTCACATTTTCTTTAACCTGTTGGGTTACCTGTACTAGTGGGGTCCAGGATTAAGGTCAGAGGGGCACACTTGCTACTATTGTCTGAGAGGACCCCAGCTGAAAGGAGAGTAGACATTTCAACTGCATTTCCACCACTAAGTAAGTCGTTACTCTGTGCCTTTTCAGAATCTTTTAGAATCTCTTCCATGGCCTTTTCCAATTGCTCATCTCCATTTGACATGATCTGTGCAATCATAAAAAAAAATATTTTTTTAAGACACATATATGACCTCATTTTATGTAAAAACTGTTCTACTATATTTGTATTTTTCTTAATTTTTGGTGACTAAAGGCTTATCAATTAAAATATCTTATTCAATATTGGATTATTTATGCTGATGAAATTCCAATAAAATGAAAGCGCCCATCCATATAAAATCGTTTTTATGGTTTCATTATGTAAGGTGAGTTACAAGCTTTGACATTTTAGAGCCCGATTGCAAAGGGCACTTTATCAAGGAAAGGAGAAGAAGGGGGGAAAAAAAGCTTACACCAACAACGAAAGCGTGTTCTTTACCGTACGTGCCGTGAAAATGTGAGATGTACTGACCACGGAGACAGATGTGAGATTCAATACGTACATTTAAGATCAATTAAGAGGGGGAGCAATATACATGGAAGGAGAAAAGATTCAGGCACACGGTCTTAAACATCAAAATGTATTGTGCCAAAGAATCCAACGTTTCCGCAATACACTATTGCCTTTTTCTCCTTGAAAAAGGCAATAGTGTATTGCCGAAATGTTGGATTCTTTGGCACAATAAATTTTGATGTTTAAGACCATGTGCCTGCATTCTTTCTCCTTACTGGTATACCTTGGGACCCCTGGATCTCCCTGGACCTAGCGCACCAGCAGTTAAGTAACCCCCCTTTTGCACCTTGTGTTTGAGTGCATGCACTCCTCTATACTACAGAAATATACATGGAACAGGTGAATACATTATCAGGGTTTTGATCCTATTACTAAAGCCATGAATGTTGACGGTTGCCAGGAATGATACGCGCAACAAAACAGGAAGATGAATGTGTCACCTTTTGCCAGCCTTTAAGTGTTCTAGAACGGCGCAAAATCATTGGCTTTCTATTGGCCATGGGAGCGCGTCCTGACCCCACTGCGATTTTGTGCCAGGGGTGGGGGCCACATATATTTTGTACAGGCTAGACCACAAAAACTGAGAGAACCCCATAGCAGCTGCGGGGGACCTCCGGTTCAATTAACATTTAACAAATAATAATAATTAATTTCGGTGGGGGATTGCTGCTTTAAGACATCTGTTTAACTACTTTTGTAAATTTGTCTCAGACACTCTCAAAATATTGTTTGCATCTGTGCATCTAGATGCACTTTTTAATACCTTCATACACTGCCCTGTAATCGTTGGTCCATAATAGGACTACAATTATAATATTGCTCTTCCTTCTACCTCCAGCCATACTCTTCTTTGATCTATCTCATTCACCTGTCCTTATCATGCACGGCCACCAACATTCAACAGTAAAGGCACTTTTCCCAGGTAAACATCACTTTTCATAAATACTGGTATGCTAAATTAATTTATGGGCAGGTCTTAACATTTAGAATGATGTATTATTTATAAAAATGTTTTACCAAGAAGTAATACATTGAGAGTTACCTCTCGTTTTCAAGTATGTCCTGGGCACAGAGTTATGATGACAGATACATGGCAACAAATACAAGGTTACATTAAATTAACTGGGTTATACATTATATATAAAGACATTGCATGAACAGTTAAAGATAATATATGTTATAGGCATATACAACAGCTAGAGACCAGATAAAAATGTGAGGCAGCTTTAGTTTCGAAAGAACTTTGACTGGTGGCGGCTTTGAGTCTCTGGAAGATTGTTCCAGTTGTGTGGTGCACAGTAAGAGAAGGCGGAGCGGCTGGATACTTTGTTGAACCTTGGTATGGTAGCAGTTCTCACTTACATGAAGGAAAATAAAAGTACACAAACTACATAATAAATAAAAATACCTTAAGCTGTGGTTTCTCTTCAGGCTTTAAACAACTGTCGACTTGTAGAGGAACCAAGACAAAGTCTTCACTGTTTAATGTGGACGTAGAATCAGGCGGCTCACTGATCTTCTGTAATGAAGGCTTGTCATCCATTGTTGCTCTGCTGTACCCGCTTGACGCATTAACTCTTTAGCTGCTGGGAAGCAATAACAAAAAGTCAGATCAAGTGTCCTTTTTTCACTTTCATAAAGAAAAAAAAAACTCACCAAACCTGTTATTTTTAATATTGTTCGGAAGTGGGATGTTCCCTGCAACTCAACCGCACTAATTACAGCCCTCTGTACCCAAGATACTGAAACTTTAATTTGCCACCTTATTTGCTGCAGACCTCAGTGGCCATATTGTTTCTCCTAGACAAGTATTCGTTTTCAAGGGACTTAAGTCTTATTACCATATTAACATGTTTACTAAGCAGTGCTATGCTATAAGACACCTTTCAGCACTGGTAGACATCACATGGTCCATTTACTTGAATGACCCATGAGGTATCTTTCAGTGCCGGAAGAGTTCTTATGGCATAGCATTGCTTAGTAAACATCAGCCTTAATATCTTGAAAACCAGGGATCTCTGGGGTTGTAAGTTGTGTGGCTCAAGTCTATGAGAACCCCTCACGAAGTGACCTTAGGGTTCTTGGGACCTTGAGCAAGACAGTCATTGCGGACCCCTTAGAGGTTTGGAGCGACAATGAAAGTATCATAATGCATTCAGTGTAATTAATATTTATTACAACTGGAGTGAAGAATATTATAATTTACATAATACAGTCGGTCTTCACTTATCCGCCGTAATGCGTTCTGCAAACCACCGTCGGATTACGAGTCCATGTTAATCCGTGGCTGTGAGCGTCGGATAATGCGTCCAGCGGACTGCATTACCCGGCGTCAGATAAGGCATTCGACGGAAAGCGGGCCATCTGATATCAAGGACCACCTGTACATGTAACATGATATTGTATCAACACTGCACTCTAAAAGTTACACAAGTCATAAACAACGAAAGGTAAAATGCTGGTACCTGCAAATGCAATGCTCTTACCAAGACAAAAAGGAGCGTTACATGAAGAGATCATAATAGGATATATGTAAATAGACAGTTAATTGATTAATTAAATTCAATGTTAGATCTATTGTAATGTAACTTTTCAAGCGAAGTCCTCAATCAGATCACTATAATGTAAATCTCTGCCAATTTTACGTTCAATTGAAATCAATGCTAATCCGACTAGACGTTCGTCACATAGAAGAGCGTAGATCATTTTGTATCATTTTCAACTTTGAAAATGGCCTCTCACCAGACGCAACTGTTACAGGTACAGCGAGAATAATGCTAAGTACTACACATAACTTGGGGTAAATATCTTGAATGTTATACTTATGAATAAAGTGAAAGGCTGTTAGCCCTGTGCCTTTTTTTTTAAGGTTGTTTATAGGCCTATAACCAAAAAAAAACCTCTTGATTTGAGTGAGCAACTTGGTAGAATATAGGTCTACGTCAAGATGTAAAGATACATCTTTGCATCCTTTTTCAAGATTATCATCCCCACATTTTAGCCAAAGATTTTAGTATGGGGTCATGGAGGATGGGTTTTATAGGAGATAACGCATTCTATGGTGACAAAACGCATCATATATCCATGTTTTCTCATATCAGTATATGCAAAATAATCCACTACTTACCTAGGTTATTTTGGAGATATAAGTGCACCCAGAAACACAAACCTAACCAAACAATTATTATAAAAAAGATTGTATTAGGTGGCAGTTAAAATCCATATTAAACTTCTTCCCCCAATAAAACATTTGCTACCTTTGGGGGCCTGGGCAATTGCCCGGTTTGCCCTTACCCAAAAGGCACTATTGCCCCTCAGTTCAGATGTTAAAAATAAAACATCAGCACGGATTTCTTCAAATCCATACATACTCTTTCCGCAATGGTTAATGTAAATAGCTTTTGATATTTGACAGATACCACGTCTCAGCTCGGGAATTCTCATATCCACATTGATCCTGCACCTCCAAGTAATTCTCTATTGGCCTTCAAATACAGAGAGTGAGTAGAGGCAGTGGCGGAGCTGGTGGGTGATCCTGGACCGCTGATACATCTAGATGCAGACACGTGGTGCGGAAGGACTTTGGAATTCTCCCTGAACGTTGCACACACACACACACACAACAGAGGACATGGTAGCCTGAGACGTTTACGACTTCACAATTACAGTACTTACATCTGACTCTTGCAAGTGTAATTTTAAGTGTTTCACCCTTATTATATTAAAATACTGCTCTATGGAGTTTGAACTTTCTCTGTTTGTATACATCTTTATACGTAATCTTAGAACAATAAAGCTTTTAGGGCCACTTGTGCTACATAAAAGGTACAGCATGCTGGAAGAAGGCACTGCTTAGGTCCTGAAAGCTTGCAGAATAAACAAGAAATTACTGCAAACAAGGAAATAAACACCTTCAGCAATATCTCACCGCAATTTATTAAATCCTCCTTGCAGAGACAATAGACAGCCACAACGTTTCAGGGGTTCAAACCCACCCTTCGACAGGGTAGCGGCGAGATATCACTGAAGTAGTTAAATCCCTTGTTTACAGGCGCTTTTTGTTTATTCTGCATGCGATGTGGCAACCACAACTGACTAGCACAGGGAACCAGAAGGACATCACGAACTTGGATTGTCCTGCAAGTGTGCCTATGTAACCTTCCTTTCTTTGTTCCCCTATAGTGCCCAACCACACATTAAATGAGTTATGGTGGGTAGTGAGAAAATCCCTCCACCGTACAATGCCCAGCAAATAAAAATATCACTTATGAACACATTCACATGTCTAAGACAGGTCTGCAACCCGGCTTTTCCCAGTTATCTCTTAGCATACAGTGCTTCCACTGTAGCCAGGGATGCTGGGAAATGACATGCAAATGAGCACACAGCGTCACCTTTTCCTATAGGTCTGAAAGCTATCAATTTTAAGAATCAGTTACCAATAAATGTCACCATGCTCGTATGACTTTTCATATACCGTATTTCCTCAATTCTAAGACGCCATCGATTGTAAGATGCACCATTGATTTAATAACAATTTTCTTGAAAAAAGGAAACACTACTTTTAAATATACAGAAAAAAAAATGTTTTTACTTACTTACAATGTGGCATTGTTGTGAAGTCTTTTTGATGACATTTTAAGTGACAATTAGGGATCCCTTCTATGCACATTCACAGGCAATGACAACTTAAATGAAGGCACCTTCAGTCTGTCATAGGGCAACAGCAACCTCCTGCTCAGCACTACAGGCGTCGCGCTAGGGTCGGCAGCATCGCGTTCTAGGAACGTCATCCCGCAACGTAGGAGATCACGTGATCCTCAGTTAACTCACTTGTGTGCCTATATTGGTACATGAACCATACCCGTTTTTCAATGACATCGATTGTAAGATGCATCCAGATTTCAGAAATGGTAAAATGTGAAAAAAAAGTGCGTCTTAGAATTGAGGAAATACGGTATTTACAACTTTTACACGAATCAACCATATACATCAGGTGAGTCAAAGGAGCAGCAAATTGGTTATATAAAACAGAGTAGGCCATGATGAATGGGAATTCACTAAAAACAACTTTATGAGGTGAAAGTAATAATTCTACACAAGTGCTATTCCATTCAGGAACTTCCTCAATGTACAATGCAGTGTAGCAACCTCCATGAATGTCCTGCTTTCATGTTAGTAAAGCTCCTTCAGAACTTTATTAAAGCGGTCTGCAACCAGAGTTGTATCTTTAGCCAATATGAGTTAATGACCGTAATTGGCTAAATAAGTGTCTAATGTGTAATTTGTGCTCATTATTTGTGATATTACCATTTTTATGATTTTCATTTTGCACCAAAACTATTTCTTCTCAGATCTTTTTTGTATGAAATGCAACCACCTAATTATCCTCTAATCTAGACTGGCAGGATCAGACTGGGCTAGCATAGAACATATAGGTAAATAATAAAGCAAAAGTAGCAGCAGCAACAAATGAGCAAGCCTAAAACAGTCCTCTTCTCTTGCAGCAAGAGAAAGATGTATTGAAATCACCAAACAACAGAGACATCTCTGTATCAGACCCTGCCGTTACCTCCTCCATTATAGAAGGGGATAGCCCTGCTCTTTCCAGCCCTCTCCTAGGCTTTAAACTGGACATGCCATTATTTTCAGTGGTGTTAAGGTATTTGGATTCCATTGTTTGTACAGTAAGATATATTGGATAAATGAAAACACATGACACTACTGTATATTGTCCAGATTTGATTTAATTTCCACAAAGACAGAAGTACTGAGCAATAGCAAATACATAGAACACAGCTTCGGTAGTGCTTTGAAAGAAGTAATTTCTGATATCTCAATATATTTCAGCTTTACACATTATTATTCATGTTACCTAAAACTCAAGAAAGAAACAGATTTAATCAGAGTATTCAATTAGGTGCACAATCTTTACTAGAATTAATTGGGAGGGGGGGTGTCATTATTATATTTTTTAATTACCGCTATTTTCTGTTTCATCTGTATCATATAATACACGTTTGTAGTTATACAGGGACAACAAAATTGCCTTTAAATAATACGGCTCCACAAAAATAATTTTCAAGACAGATGTAAAATATAATGTGCAACCATAGTTTACAACAGAGGTGCGCAAACATTTTTGTCTGCGTCTCCCCTTTACCTTTTCTCCGACGTCATCTGACATCACAGCGTCATGTGATGTCTCGTTGCCATGGCGACACGTCGCCAGAAGCCGGCGGAGACAAGGTAATGGATATACAGAGGCCTCGCGCGTACCCCCGGCATTTCATTTAAATGTTGTGGGGGGAAATGCAGGGTCTCTATAAGCGCCGCTGCCACCCCAGATAATGTTGCACCCCCCAGTTTGCGCACACCTGGTTTACAACTTCCAATTACAATCTAGGAGCTGAAAGAACTGAGAATACTACAACACTGCTTCTCTTCCCTTCACCCCCCCCCCCCCCCCCAATGTACTCCTAAGGTTTAATATGTATAACAGTGTTCTCCATGCATTATTTAGCAATGAGGAGACTCCACTACACTCTGTACCATGCTGTCACACACAAGAAGCAGAATGCCTCCGCCTGCATAGCAAGGTGACCATCTAATGCAATGGGCCTACGCGTTGCTGATATGACCACACCCCCTAAATCATGGGACTATACCAGGCACAGCACACACAAACCCCAAGTGCTTTACCAATGCCACTGACGAAGCAGTGGCTGTGGGGTGATGTCCACTGGACTAATTTTTGTCCCATTTTTATACATGAAACAAAAATAAACAAAATCTATAAAGGTAATGAAATGTATGTATGGTATGCCCCCTTCCTGTCAGAGGTCAAGCAGAAAAGGGCAGAGAGAAAGCCTAGGCAACATGCTCCAAGACAAGCAAAAGTCAGAAGAAATACCAAGCCAATTCCCTTCATTTACAAGGTATGATTTAGCAGGACCAATGCAATTAAAAGTGCCGTTAGCTCTTTTTGCTTCCAAATGGGAGTGCACCTTGAACAGTCTGTGAGTAGTAGTAAAATTAAATCAACAATAAGCATGATATTAGCTGGGAGTATTTTTAAACTATTGTTTAGTTTCATGTTTGAAAGTTGATGACATAAGAAAGCACTGAATAACACGGAAGACAAACTCCTGTGTAGCAGGGAGACATCAGAAAGTAACTGCAACTAATAGACCAAACAGGTTAAGTATCTAATTTAAAGATGACGGTCCTCATACTTTGGCTACACACGACACAAATAGGACTAAATGACAGAAATACAGAAACTCTTCCTCTATAATGGAAGGCAACCAATATCATAGGAAAGGGGTTTATATTCTTCTTTTTTTTTTTTTTTCATGAGAGGTTTAAATCAGAAATAGTACGCATATTTTTTTTAATACCATTTTCCATAAAGGAGCCTAGGGTGCATTTCAGTTATTTTGTAGAAAATAAAAGGAATTAAGGGGGAGAGAAAAAAAGACATTGTTATTAATTCATTTTTTATGTGGCTCACTCTTGGAATACAATACTTTATAAATTCTTCTGAGCATGAAATATCTACAATACAGAAAGTTAATAGTCTACTAAACAGGCATATCACTGTTTGGTGCTACACTTTGCAATTACAGGTTGGCTTGATCGGTATGCTACGCTAAATGCCGCACAACTTATGTATGTCAGCAACTGTTACTGAAGTTTAATCAGTGGTGGCCATCCTGAGATTCTATGTCCTAAAATAATAGGTGACTCTAGGTGTTTATTTAGCCTATTTTGCCTTGATTAATTTGAGGAAAACTTCATTTGTGCTACACACCCTGAGCCCAGGGGAAAAATAATAAGTGCAATATAAGCGCTAGTGTATACAGAATAATACAGTGTTATAAACAATACATATATTGGAACAAAACCTGTGATACAGTTAGTGAAGGTAGTCCTTGAGCTGCCTGGGAGGTAAATCCGGTATCTTCCAACCGGATGAGAAGATTCGTGTGGAGTGGCCTCCTATGGCGCTTAGGATGTGGAATGGAATAGAGTCTTCTGTGGTGTTTTGTTCAAACAGGGAATACCTCAGAGAAGGTGACAAGAAGCAAACAAAAACACCGCAATAGTGTATTACCTTGGGGCATGAATGACCATATGGGGCAAGATATACAGAGCATTTATTGATTAAAACAATTGTAACCTCAATTGACATAAAACATGTATATAACTAATAAACAGTTGACTTTTCTCCTGCTAGAACAAGGAAATCGTTCTCCTGCTAGTTTAAGAATTGTGCTTCCAAGCGCTTGTGCTTTAAGAAGCTACTTTGCTCCGCCGTTGAGTAAAATTGAAATCCTACTCACCATCCATGAGTAGGACATGTACAGTGGTTCGGGGTCTTTTTGCAGGGGTAGCCGCTTGCCATGGGGTGCAGGACGTCCTTTCGATGCGGGGGGAAGTGTTGCGGTCCTCGTGGTTTGCTGCCGACAGAGTAGTTTCACCGTCTCCTCCCGCTGACGTCACCGTCTGGTTTGCACAGCTACGGTGTCCCTGGAAGACCAAGAATCCTCCTACGCGTTTCGAAACTCCTCAATATTGGGTTTCTTCGTCAGGGATGTCTGATACATGGGATTATGCTTCCTTTTAAACCCTTAGTGATTCAGTTGTAATGGTAAATTTAATGGGAACGCCCAAATCAAGTCCAAATAAAGTCTTAATGAGTGTCCTGTATTACTTAGCCATGTAGGACAGAAATAAAGCAATAAAGCAATAATAGATGGTAATACAAGGTTTTGCACTAACAGTTGTTTGCTTAACATGTTTACACATAGTTGGATAAGTGCATATATAGGATGTGTATACAGAAGGGGGTATGCATGTAGACAGGATTCGTTGCATATTATCATAATTAGTTGTAAAAGACCTAATTACACATAACGCATGTTTGTTCCATCTAAAACGTCAGATGTTCATTGTCTTAATAGCAATTTCACCATAATGGTAAATGTTAAACATATATGTCTAATAGTCCCTTCTAATGGGAAAATGTTGCAGAATGTATAATTTTAATTGATGGTGAATTATGTTAGTCAGTTTGGATGGAAACATACCATGCGTTAGTGTAAACATATAATATGCTGTATTCATTGATCCATTAACAACAGATATGCAACAAACTTTTTTACAAAATTACAGATAGAAATTACAGATCGAAATAACACAACTTTTTATTTTATCCATATTTATACTCATTGGTCTGAATTCTTATGTCAGACAAAGAATATATATTCCTTTACTTAGGATCTTGGTGTGTTATTCATGTACTTAAACATCAGAAAATTTAATAATTATAATATTGATTTATTCCATACCTTTAAATGTGCGTATGGGTTTGCTATTGAGCTACAGAACTTTAAATGGTCCTTTTGGAGAATTTGCTTAGGAGAGACACATTTCTTGGGGGTCAGTTATTAGTGATTTAAAATCTACAGTAACGTGAATTACGTGTTATAATTAATGTGATAATAGTGTTATTTACCAAACTAATTTATTATGACTTAAATAATTTATATTGTGATATATGATGAAAATAAAGTTATAATGTGATTATAAAGTGATCTATGTAAAGTAATATTATGAATATTTAGTGCATGAGTTGTGCTTATTTTGTGATGTTGTGCAGGCAATATCCTTGTCCACCGACAAACACAGCCATTATGATATTGCCTGCACAACATCACAAAATAAGCACAACTCATGCACTAAATATTCATAATATTACTTTACATAGATCACTTTATAATCACATTATAACTTTATTTTCATCATATATCACAATATAAATTATTTAAGTCATAATAAATTAGTTTGGTAAATAACACTATTATCACATTAATTATAACACGTAATTCACGTTACTGTAGATTTTAAATCACTAATAACTGACCCCCAAGAAATGTGTCTCTCCTAAGCAAATTCTCCAAAAGGACCATTTAAAGTTCTGTAGCTCAATAGCAAACCCATACGCACATTTAAAGGTATGGAATAAATCAATATTATAATTATTAAATTTTCTGATGTTTAAGTACATGAATAAAACACCAAGATCCTAAGTAAAGGAATATATATTCTTTGTCTGACATAAGAATTCAGACCAATGAGTATAAATATGGATAAAATAAAAAGTTGTGTTATTTCGATCTGTAATTTCTATCTGTAATTTTGTAAAAAAGTTTGTTGCATATCTGTTGTTAATGGATCAATGAATACAGCATATTATATGTTTACACTAACGCATGGTATGTTTCCATCCAAACTGACTAACATAATTCACCATCAATTAAAATTATACATTCTGCAACATTTTCCCATTAGAAGGGACTATTAGACATATATGTTTAACATTTACCATTATGGTGAAATTGCTATTAAGACAATGAACATCTGACGTTTTAGATGGAACAAACATGCGTTATGTGTAATTAGGTCTTTTACAACTAATTATGATAATATGCAACGAATCCTGTCTACATGCATACCCCCTTCTGTATACACATCCTATATATGCACTTATCCAACTATGTGTAAACATGTTAAGCAAACAACTGTTAGTGCAAAACCTTGTATTACCATCTATTATTGCTTTATTGCTTTATTTCTGTCCTACATGGCTAAGTAATACAGGACACTCATTAAGACTTTATTTGGACTTGATTTGGGCGTTCCCATTAAATTTACCATTACAACTGAATCACTAAGGGTTTAAAAGGAAGCATAATCCCATGTATCAGACATCCCTGACGAAGAAACCCAATATTGAGGAGTTTCGAAACCCGTAGGAGGATTCTTGGTCTTCCAGGGACACCGTAGCTGTGCAAACCAGACGGTGACGTCAGCGGGAGGAGACGGTGAAACTACTCTGTCGGCAGCAAACCACGAGGACCGCAACACTTCCCCCCGCATCGAAAGGACGTCCTGCACCCCATGGCAAGCGGCTACCCCTGCAAAAAGACCCCGAACCACTGTACATGTCCTACTCATGGATGGTGAGTAGGATTTCAATTTTACTTAACGGCGGAGCAAAGTAGCTTCTTAAAGCACAAGCGCTTGGAAGCACAATTCTTAAACTAGCAGGAGAACGATTTCCTTGTTCTAGCAGGAGAAAAGTCAACTGTTTATTAGTTTATGTCAATTGAGGTTACAATTGTTTTAATCAATAAATGCTCTGTATATCTTGCCCCATATGGTCATTCATGCCCCAAGGTAATACACTATTGCGGTGTTTTTGTTTGCTTCTTGTCACCTTCTCTGAGGTATTCCCTGTTTGAACAAAACACCACAGAAGACTCTATTCCATTCCACATCCTAAGCGCCATAGGAGGCCACTCCACACACCCTGAGCCCAACCCTACCTCCCTATCACCCTTCCTTTTTAATTATATTGTGTGTTTATAACTATTACTTTGTATGTAGATTTTATTTTAGCAAGATATCTATTAAATGTTAAGTTTTAACCGCCCAGGAGTGCATTTGACAAATGAGCTACTAGTTGGAGAGTTGAGGTATCAATATACTTCTACTCTCTAATTTTTGCAAATCTACATTTTTAACAATCATGCATGACTTCAAACCTTCGTCATCTGGGTGTTCATAAAACAGAGGAACCATTGTCCTGCACTTGACCCAAATGTCAGCAAGATGTACTCAAATTTGTTCTGTCTTCGAGACAAGACCCCCTCTAACCTCCCCTCTGGGGATACTACAGCTGCTCCCCATACCTACACGTCCTTGGGGTCTCTATGAACTTCATTGTTGAGTTGCCCCCTTCCAGAGGATGCAGTACTATCCTGGTTGTGATAGACTGCCTCACCAAAATGAGTTATTTTGTCGCCACCCACAGTCTCCCCCCAGGGGACAAGACTACCAAGCTGGAAATACAAAAAAAAATTCGCCTTTACGGGGTCCCCAACGAGGTCATATCTGAAAGGGAAGTACAATTTACATCAAGATTCTGGAGATTTTTTTGTGCTACACTAGGACTTAACCTGAATCTGTACTCTGCCTAACACACCGAGTCTAACGGCCAAACCAAGAGAACCAACTAGACTCTGGATCAGTATTTGTTGCTGCATCAGAAGGACTGGACCGAATTATTGCCCATAGCGGAGTTCGTGTACAATAACGTGCAACACAGCTTCATCCAACTAAGTCAGTTTTTCCCCAACTATGGTTTTCACCCCACGTTATTCCCAACCTTCCGTTTTTCTCCCCCATACCCGCGGTCTCAGAGAGACTTTCTGCTTTACATAAAATCCAGGAAACTGCAAAACAGAATCTTCAGGAGGCTCAACAGCAATACGAGAAGACACCTGATCGCTGCCTGAGACCAATCACTGCATTCCACATTGGAGACGAGGTCTGGCTCTCCACAAAACATCTGTGGTTAAAGACCCCTACCAAGCTGGGCCAAAAGTTAATTGGCCCTTTTAAAATGTCTTACAGGAGAATGCAGGAAATAAATCCCACAACCAGTGCTCAAGAGCTAATAGATGTAAAGAATATCCATCTCAGAAAATGAAAGGTCTCTGACCTAAATGAAGCACACAGGTAGGGAACGTGGTAAAACTTGATCCCAAAGGCGAAGCAGACTATTAAGCAGGTTAGGGGGAGGGGTGATGAATCGGGTGTAGAGGGGAATCGCCGACCGTCCTGCCTGAGAACAACCAGGCCAACTCCTGACACAGCCCTCAACCCACTACCCCCACAGAGTACCTGCTGTCACGCTGGGACCACCATACTGGCTTGAATGAGTTCCCCGCTGAGTCATGCGTCCCCGATCCTGGTGAATAAGCGTGCTGCCAGTTGAACAAATCAAGAAGAAATCCTAAGGCAAAAAGCGGTGCACTGCAGACAAAATATGTAGCCAAACGCAGCTTCTTGAAAAACGGCTTATTTAATGACAAAACGAACAAACATTCACATAGTCAGATCCACTCTGACGTGTTTTGTCAAAGAGTGAGCACCACTTTTTGCCTTTGGATTTCTTTTAAAATGTCTGCCCAGATAAACCCCAAGTCCATCAAGGTACCCCTCATTCCACGCTTCCTTGTTGAAGACCTTCAGGGAGAAACTGCTTCCTGGGCGCATCCTTTCTACTCCTGACCCCATCCAGATGGATGACTAGGAAGAGTCCATAATAGAAGAGATTTTAGACTCCAGATTCTATAGAAGACTCCAATACCTGGTCCAGTAGTGGGCTATGTTAAAGAGAAGAGGTCCTGGTTACCGGAGGATTATGTCCATGCTGGTCAGGGCGTTCCACAGGACATATCCCAGAAAACCATGAAGGGGATCGTCTGGAAGGCATTCCTTGAGAGGAGGGAGTGATGCCAGGAGTGTCCCTAATGGGTCTTGAAGCCTGGTACCTCTCGCTCCAAGCCTGGAGTTGTGCCACCAGTACAGGCCTGCTAGTCTGTCCCAGCCAATGGACTCTAGCCCCGAAGTCACTCCCCATAACACCTACATGCGTCTATGTGAAAAAACTATGCATTCAATTGCTTTAAACAATCTCATTCTAACAATTGCACTGTCTCCCTCTTGCCTCTAAACTTCTGGAACAAATGGTTTCTTTACGTATACTTCACTTTCTCATCTCCCATAACCTACTTGACCCTCACCAATCGGGCCTCTGCACAGCATACTGAACAAGGTAGCTAACAACCTTCATATTGCCAAATCTTAAAACAAAAAAACTCAATTTTGATTCTTATCGACCTGTCCTCACCTTGATGTTCACCACCCGCTTCTCCTACACATTCTTCATTCTCTAGGCATCAGAGGCACTATCCTCTACTGGTACTCCTGCTACATCTCTTCAACCTCTATGGAATGACGCTCTGTAGGTGTACAGCAAGGCTCAGTTTTAGAAAGCGACTTTTCCCAAACAGTTCCTGGTTCCCAAGGCCTGCAGGGACCTACACCCAGAAAGAGAATTGCCACGAGGGCGAACAAGCTTCTGGACGCAGCCCTGTTATACAAGGAACCGGCGTTCAACCCTGCTGAGGAAGCCAAGCTGTGACGTTCTAGAATTAGCTGGAGATCATGAGAGGGATTCCACGGCACTTCAAAGCTAAGAACTCTCTCTTTTGTGTATTTGACAGTTGTACAGTAGTGTTAAACTGGAAGTAGGCTAGCTACCCAGGTGGATAGCTAGGGGCATGCTTGTTAATTCGTCTCTCAAAAGGGAATAGGTTTTTGTTTTATGATTTGGTTTGCCTTAAAGGGACAATGTGCCTATTTGTTGTAATGTGGAGAATAAACCACTCAAGGTTAAAGCTTAACACATTGTTTGGACTCTTACTGACCCTACCGTGAAGCCATCCTGCCACAACGTGTATCTGCTTCTGACCTCCTGAAATCTCTCTGCTGGCTTCGTATTACCTTCCACATAAAACTACTAAATTATCCTCCTTTCTTTTAAGGCTCTACCTCCTCTGCACCTCCATATAACTCAACTCCGATAGCTCGTTATACCCCTACTCACTGCTTATGCTCAACCCAAGATTGTCTCATCTTTGCACCTTCTACTTCTACAGCCCTCTCTCGTCTCAAATCCTTTCCCCTCTCCCGACCTATGGAACGCTCTCCCACTCCATATTTCTCAAGCGCCTTCACTTTCCACATTCAAAGCTGAAAATCCACCGCATAAAAGAAGCATAGTATTACATTTGCTATGCGTCTGCTATTAACTCCAGATTCCCTTGATCTCCCAGACTGCATGTATACTCCTGCTGTGTCTGTAAACCTCCCAACATATCACTTTGATTGTAAGCTCTTCGGGGCAGGTTCTCCCTTTGCCTTATGTGGTCACTTACTTATTGCGCTTATTGTTTGTGCTTTTTTTTAGCTTGTATTGCAATTTAGTAAAGTACAATGTTCATGCTATGTAAATTAAACTCTAAATACAAATCACATACTATTAAGAAGAATCAACATGAAAACACGATACTAGTTCTTATCTTTTTAGAAATGGATATTTCCAGGAGGTTTCTTTCTTTTAGCTGCATTTAACAGAATCCCTGCGACACAGGTTCTGTGTTTGCACACGTTTCATCAGATAATGTGGCTATATAAACAAAAAATGGGATTTGATTCTACTTGGTTCAAGTGACAAACCTCTCCTAGCAAACATTTTCTGTGCAAACAACCCTTCAACATGTACATCGGCTCTCGCTGGCAGCATAACCATATGGGGAAGAAAAATACAATCCCTTTCCATGCCACGGTTGGCCAGAGCCAGCAAAGCAGCGTTATCCACAAGTCAAATATTTGCTTTTACACTTTTGCCAGCAACAAAAGCAATAATAATTCAAACTGCAACCAGGAGAAAAAGGAAGCGCCCCTAGATATGAAAAACCCTGTGCTTCAAAACAGAAAGAAGTAGCCACATAACAGCAGCATGGCAGGAAACAGGACATTAATGTGCTTTTCTTTTCGGTCTCTTTAAAAGCAGCAGTCCAAGATGCCGTCCCCGCCCCCCTTTAATATGTGCATCAATACAATGATAAGTAATTAGCCAAGTTGACGATTGATCGGCGAAGATTCGGCTTGGGGTTCACTAAATGGCTGTCAGTGCAGCAGAAGAGGACCAAAGATGCAAAGCTCAGTGGGGAACATCATGTGACCAGGCAGTCACTAGATACAATTGGTGCACTGCTAGAGAGAGCAGGGCTAAAAAAAAGGGGTGTGCCAGAGCCTGTTTCAGAAGAGAAAGGGGATGTGACTTTGTAAATGGTTGCTATAGAAACAGAAAATGCTTGTTACATTTTAATATAGGGTATGCTTAACAGCATTAAAACTATACAATTTAGATCCAACAGCGTATCCCAAAAGAGCATAGTAAATTTCACAGAATCCACCATGTTATGGACTCCTGAATAACTCAGTCAAAAATGCAGCAGCCATCCCAACGTTGCAATACTCAAGGGAAAAATGGAAGGCGTCCCACAAAACATTTACAATAATTGCAGACATCCCCAAATTAATTAAGATAGTTATAGTATTGTTAACATCTATGGGTGTCAAACACCAGAGGTGCTGAATTTTTTGTACTGTCTGCTGAGAATTTTTTCTTTTTCCATTCTACCTCCATCCCCTCTTTCATTTGTTTTCTGAACTCCTTCCCATATTATGAAACTTAAAAGAACAATTTGAGGTTTTCAAAGTGAAGCATGTTTGATCAAGATCTATTAACAAAGTTTTGCTGACTAATGAAGTGGAATTGCACATTTCGTGTTTTAATATGTTTTTTTCGTTTTGCCTCTAAGTAAAGCCTTAAAGGCCATTCGAATGTAACAGCTTCCCTACAAAAGGATAAGGCCGAGTCCATGCTCCCTGCTGGCTCGCTGAGGCGCGCTGAGGCTCAGGGAAAGCGAGTGCTTTCCCTGGCCTTGCGGTTGCTTACCGCACGCGCCGTCAGCGGGCCTTCAGGGGGCGGGCCGGGGGCAGGCCAGTGACGTCACGGAGCTGGTTCGCCCTCATTGGGCGAACCGCTCACGTGACCGGCCTGTCTTGCCGGCAAGCGGGGGAATTTTAAATTCCCCTAAGACCTGCGCTTCCGCAAGCGCGCAGAAGCGCAGGTGAGCCCCTACTAAAGCCGCTCTAATTGCGAGTGTAGGGGCTCAGTGCTAAGCGGGAGCGCGCATCAGCACGCTTCCGCAAGCAAGCAGCAAACATGGCCGAGGCCTAAGACAGCTAAACAACATTTTTGAATAGTACTCAAAGTGTAAAGACCTAATATTATGCACACAGAAAGCAAAACTGGTAAACATAATTGAGCTGCTTCATCATGCCGACACTCCGTTCTTCCGCCAAGAGAACAGTACATTACTGAGGACAGAAATTGTGTGTGGAAGATGAGGAAGTTAGCTTTTATGTCAGATTCATATGGTAGCAAACTAAAACATACGGCACTTACTCTTTCACTTAAACAGATAGTGTCACAGAAATAACACATTTATTATTGGTGGAACATCCAAGTCACACTCCTTCTACAAGTAATTGCTGGGAGAGGGAGTGAGGCAGAGAACTCATGCACTCTGCCCGCCCCTGCTCAACATGAGACGAGAGTCAGTGCGAGAGCTAGTGTGAGTCAGCACGAGAGCGAGCGTCAGCGTAAATGTGGGTCAACATACAGCGTCGGGAGAGGAGGAATTTTTAAGCAGGAGCACGGGGGAAGAAAGACTGCGTGAACCCCTCCCCCCACCCTCAACAAAAAACTTTGTCTCCTATAAAGTTACCATTTTTGTCCACCGCTGTAAAAAAAAAAAAATACTTTAATGGATCAAATGGGTCTTATTCGATATGCTGTAGTACTTCTTCGCGGAATTCATGGAATAGCATCCAAACAGAGGTGGTAGAGACTAATACAGTAAGGGAATTCAAGCGTGTTTGGGATAGACATAAGGCTACTTGGATACAAAATAAAGCCAAGGATCAATGTATTACAGCAGACTAGCAAGTGGTTCTTATCTGCCTTTAAATTCTGTTTCTTTAAGTTTCATTGATATGAATGGGACAGGGAAGCAATTTCAAACCATATTGAATTAGGGCCATGATGTGGCAAAATGTCGTTCACAATGGATCCAGAGCTTCTTTTCCAGAGAAAGCATCTCTTTCTTGAATCTATAGCCAATTTTGTTTTTATAGTTACAGTTATTCAATCTTATATTAAGAAACAGGAATTGCAAGTTACAAAGGTAATCTTAGAACACCGAAAGAGACGGTTGCATGAATACAAATTTATGCAACTGTTCGGACCACTTAGCGATGGCCTAAACCGAGACCATGGTTTCATGAGTCACTACTGACACAAGAGAACTCTCTTCCCGTGAGTGCTAAAAGCCATGTTTCTACATACTGCGCTATATGAATGCACACACAGCTGTCTCTTACACCTACTAATACACTATGATTCTATCCCTATATACCAATAGGGACCACATAGTATCTACACACACTAATAGAAATGCAACACCCTCTTACATTTCTACACCTACCATTGGTATACTCTCCCACTCCACACACACCTTGTGTAAAGCGCTGTATATATTATGTGCCTCATGTCCTTCAATCACTAGAAAACCGTTATAGAAACTAATGCTTTGAGAAACACCTCTTCTCTTTTTATTATTGTGGGATAAATGGTTGCGACTACAGATACTACTAAAAACCAACCAGGACAGACTGTTACTAAACTCTGTTTATTAGAAATTCTTCATTACTTTCACACAGAGAGTTTAGGGCTCTGGAAAGAAGTAGTCATTTTTATAGTCAAGGATTGCATCAGGATCATTTTCAAGATGAAGAAACGTTTCCACTTTCCCATTACACAACTTGAAATGTTGCTTTAAATAATATCTAAATTGAATAGATCCTCTACTACTACTACATTATTTTCCCTTTGTGAACAAATACAAATAGCACATGTATTTGTTTTGGCTTTGGGCACTGACTGGGAAACAAATTGTCTAAGAAACACCCTTTTTGTCTACGGGTTTCTAATAGTAATTGTGGAAGGTACTATAGAGATATATTATTAGTCTTTTTATTGGTTTAAATGTTAACAATGAAATGCATGATCATATTGTAAAAGGAAAACAAAATTATTCTTTCATTTTCTATTTTAAAGAAATATTGATACAGCAGGGCCCCGCTTCTCGACGCTCCGCTGATACGGTGGCACCGAGAAGGGGGCCGCCATGTTGAATTTAAAATCGTGCGTGCGCAGAATGGACGGGTGCGCCCGGCGCACATGCGCAGACCGCCGGTTGCGCGCGCAGACCGCACATGCGCAGCACTGAAAATCGCCGGATCCGCTTTCCGGCAATTTTCACAATACGGCGGGCCTCTGTAACGGAACCAGCCGTATACCCAGGGCCCTGCTGTATGACAAATAATATCTATCTCCAATTTTAGAATTTTGTAAGAGCTCCTTTCCACGTGAGCCATCAGCCATGGACCCTCCAAACACTGGAGAGAGAATTGGAATGCTGGACGGCAGGAAAAGGATGGCCTCTGCAAAAATTATTTATAAACTCTGATTAAAGAAATGAACAAAAAGGTTTGCAAAAACAAATAAGAAAATACAAATCAATAAAAGTTGCACGTATTGCATGGCTAAGCACCCATTCCCATCCTGTCACCATTTGAAGCATCTCATGATTTGTGCTGCTAAAACACACACTCAACAAAATCAACTATAAAAGGCCTGATATAAAAAACAGTATACCATTATATGCAGCTTAAACACATTTTCAACAAGTTCCACTGAATCATAAAAACATTAAGCAAACACTGCATTTACCTTAAAGAATTCAGGCACCAACATGCACTCATCCCGTCAAGTGAATTTTTTATATATTTAACATTTTATAGGCCAAAAGGCTAACTGTGAAAATTAGTTTTCAGAATATCAAAACAGTGGCAAGTTTTAAGAGAGTCCCTGCAAAATATTTTTGACCTCAATATTTTCTCTACAATATAAATACTTAAATACTTCACAATTAAGTCAGTTATCAATGAAAAATGACAAAATTAAGACTATCTAGTCCAAAAATGTTTTTTTTCCTTTCTACAAGGTAGTACCAGTAACACTTTAAAAAAAAAAAAAAACCTCTGTTTTGATATTTACATAATAAAAACAATGAACAAAATCAGTGGAATACACTGGTTCGAAAAATCTACATGTCCAGAATGAATTAAAACGTTTGGGGACACAAATGAGAATTTTGCTTGTTTTTTTGATGTGCCAACAAGAAAATATCACAGCATTTGGAAAGATCACACATGTAGAGACAGCATCACTAGTACAGATGTTAATCACAGCTCTGCTTTCAGAAAATGTACCCCATAATATCTTGCGTAGCAATATGCTGTAAATCCATTGTCAGTACACTCTTAATGCGCCTGTCTGCTCAATGTGAATTTAACCAAATTGAAAATGTACAACTTTTCAAGTGACATGATGACTTTGAGTCAAGTATTTCATTGGTCATGGCTACTTGTTACGCCGGCGCTGCCCGCAGACCAGACCCGTCCCATCCCTTATACTGAGGTGGGGACGTATATGTGCATGCACCCGCAGCAGAAGGAGCGTGTCCGGAGTGTGGTGTTTTGGCGTTGCCAGACCAGGTGGTAATAGCTGAAGCAATACTTGCCGGTACCGGTAAAAGAAGAGACGTAGTCATTGCCGTTAGCCAAGGTCTGGGAGAGGAGCAATCCGGAGGGTCGGGGTCCAAGCTTAGGTCGAGGGGCGTGAGAATCAGCAAGGTCAAGTGGGAGCCGGGGTCCAGAGCCAGAGAGTGAAGTCCGCCAAGCCGGGTCGTAACCTGAACAAACGAAGACAAAAGAGACAGCCAGAATAGACACCGGCAAGGAGAGACTATGTCGAGCAAAGTGAAAGAGGTAAGGCAGGTACTAAATATTGTGGCTGAGGAACACGAGGAGCTGTCCTGGATTGGTTCCTATGATAGGCAGCCAGGTGGGGAGCTTTAGGGTTAAGTAGTAGCCCGTGTGAGAGTTGGGGGCGTGGTTTCACTGCTAGTGCAGTGAATAAATTATCTTCGCCCGGCGCACGCTCTGTAATGTCGGAAAGCGCGTGCCCGGGGCCAGAGGGAACCGCCAAAGTGCCGAGTGTCCGCGGGGCGGTGTTGGTCCGTCAGGGACGGCGGGAGCCGGTTGGGACAGACGAGGGGGCCGTCTCATGGCAGCGGGAGCATTCAGAGGTAAGATGGGGTCGCGCTGTGGGCGACGCAAGCCCCGAATCCTTACAGTACCCCCCCTTCAGGGTCGGCCTCAGGACGATCCTCCCATGGTTTGGACGGGAACTTTTTTCGGAAACGTTTGAGAAGCCCAGGTGTGTGAATGTCTTTAAGAAATACCCATGATCTTTCTTTGGGTCCAAAGCCCTTCCAATGGACCAAGAATTGAACCTTACCTCTCGAGAGGCGGGAATCCAGTATGGCTTGGACCTCGTACTCTTCGTTGCCCTGTATGATAACTTGGTCTGGTCTCAGAGTGTGGTCCGGAAAGAGAGAACTGGGAATAAACGGTTTAGAAGTGAAGTGTGAAAGACATTAGGAATTCTCATGCTTTGGGGTAAATGAAGGCGGAAGGCCACCGGGTTTACCTGCTCCATGATGGCAAATGGGCCCAGAAACCTAGGTGCCAATTTAGGGGAAGGGGTCTTGAGGTGGATGTTTTTGGTAGACAACCAAACCTTATCCCCTGGCTTGTAGTTGGGTGCAGGTCGGCGATGACGGTCAGCCTGGAGTTTTGAAGTCTGGGAGGCCTTTTGGAGTGCCGATTGAATTCTAGCCCAAGAGTCCTGTAAGAGAGAGATGTGTTCATCCACGGCCGGTACTCCAGAGGAGATATTGGAAATGGGCAGGCGAGCCGGGTGAAATCCGTAATTAATAAAGAAAGGCGTCTCACGAGTGGATTAATTCCTGGAGGAATTAAAGGCATACTCAGCCCAGGGGAGTAATTCCGACCAGTCATCCTGGGAGTCTGAGACGAAACCCCTCAAGTACTTCTCGAGAGATTGATTAACCCTCTCAGTCTGCCCATTGGATTGAGGGTGATATCCTGAGGAAAAGGAAGAAGAAATGCCCAGTCTTCTGGTGAAGGTCTTCCAGAATCTGGAAACAAATTGAGAGCCTCTGTCCGATACGATGGATGTTGTAATGCCATGGATCCGGAAAATCTCTCTGGAGAAAATATCGGCTAGGGCGGGTGAGGAGGGTAATCCTTTGAGAGGAACGAAATGTGCCATCTTGGAAAACCGATCCACCACTACTAGAATGGTGTTCATGCCATTCGACCTAGACAATTCGACAATAAAGTCCATGGATATGTGGGACCAGGGGCGCTCCGGGATGGGTAAAGGCAAAAGAAGACCATGGGGTCTCTGACAAGGAATCTTATTTCGTGCACATACCGGACAGGCCCGAGTAAATTCAAGGATGGACTTGGCCATATTGGGCCACCAGAAGGTGCGACGGATGAGGTCCAAAGTTTTTTTGTATCCCGGATGTCCTGCCGAACGGGAAGCGTGCCCCCAATCCAGAATCTCAGGAATAAACTTGGGCTCCACGTACAAGGTGTCCTTCGGTACCTTGAGATCCCTAGGAAGATGTTTTTGAGATTTGATGATCCTTTCAAGATTCTTGAATGCAGCGACCGCGAGAATCTTTTGCTTGGGAAGGATGGACTCGGTAGTTGTCTTCGGTCTCTCTTCAGAAGAATATTGTCTAGAGAGGGCATCCACCTTGACGTTCTTGGTGCCGGGAATGTAGGACAAGATAAAATTAAACCTGGAGAAAAATAACGACCAGCGGGCTTGGCGGGGGCCTAAGCGGCGCGCACTCTCGATGTATAAAAGATTTTTATGGTCCATGAGAATCGTGAACGGCTCTTGACCCCTCCAGAAGATGCCTCCATTCCTGAAGGGCCAACTTGACAGCCAAAAGATCCCTATTGCCCACATCATAGTTCCTCTCAGCTAGAGAAAACTTCTTAGAGAAAAAAACGCAAGGGTGAAGTTAATCCTGGGGAGAAAATCTCAGGGATAGGACTGCACCGGCCCTGCAGTCCAAAGCGTCTACCTCTAGGATGAATGAAAAATTGATGTTCGGGTGTCGGAGGATGGGAGCTGAGACAAATGCTTGTTTCAATGCTTTGAAAGCCATGACTGCCTCAGGTGATCAAGACGAAGGATCAGCTCCTTTTTGGGTAAGAGCCGTGATCGGGGTGATGATGGTGGAAAAGTTACGAATAAATTTCCGGTAATAATTGGAAAGCCCTAGAATCCGCTGAATAGACTTAAGGGAATCGGGTTGCGGCCAATCCACTACGGCTTTGAGTTTCTCTGGGTCCATGGCCAATCCCCTGTTGGAAATAATATACCCGAGAAAGGAGGTGGTAGACTGGTGAAAAAGGCACTTCTCCATCTTGGCAAACAAGTGGTTCTCTCGGAGGCGGGAGAGCAGAAACTTCGTATGGATGATATGATCCTGTAGATTCTTGGAAAAAATAAGAATGTTGTCCAGATAAACAATTACAAAATGGTTAAGAACATCCCGAAAGATGTCATTGATAAAGTCCTGAAAGACCGCCAGGGCATTGCATAAGCCGAAGGGCATCACGAGATATTCGTAGTGGCCGCTACGGGTGTTGAAGGCGCTCTTCCATTCGTCGCCCTCCCGGATGCGAATGAGATTATATGCCCCGCGAAGGTCTAGCTTGGAAAACAGGGTAGCACCTTGAAGTCTGTCGAAGAGTTCAGAGATGAGTGGGAGTGGGTAACGGTTCTTCACCGTAATGTGTTTCAGACCCCGGTAGTCTATACACGGTCTGAGAGTACCGTCTTTTTTCTTAACGAAAAAGAATCCAGCCCCCGCGGGCGAATTGGAATGCCGTATAAAGCCCCGCTTCAAGTTCTCGCGAATGTGTTTGTCCATGGCTTCCGTCTCAGGCAGAGAGAGGGGATAGGATTTGGATTTGGGCAATGTGTATCCAGGTACCAAGTCTATCCAACAATCGTATGATCTGTGAGGGGGTAGTAGCTCGGATTGAGTCTTGCTGAAGACATCCAGAAAATCTGCGTACGGGGCGGGTAACTCTCCCTTAGGGTTGGATGTATTAGCCAGCAGTTGAGGCGGAAGTACAGCTGGTGGAGAAGATTCCTCTGACCTTGACCTCCAGACAATGGGATCTTGGGAAGTCCAATTGATGTGCAGATTGTGCTTCTGCAACCAAGGTAAGCCAAGGGTAACCGGTGTTCCAGGAGCATGGATTACATCAAAGGCCAGAGTCTCCTTGTGGGAATGAGAAGAAAGGGTGAGGGTGCAAGTCTCCAAGGAGATGTATGCCGGGGTGAGCGGACGGCCGTCGATCCCGACCAAGGCAACGGGAGACTTCTAATGAGTGGAATCTGGTTCTGTTCAGAGAAGGTCTGGTCCACGAAATGTCCTCCCGCGCCGAAATCGAGAAGTGCCGCTGTGGAGGTGCGGAATGTAGGACCAGAGAGGGAGACGGGAATGGTCAACTTTTTGGGAAGTTCATTCCTGGAAAGGGGACAAGGAGATTTAGCACCCAGGGAGAGCCCCTTCGTACTCACTGGGCTTGATCGTTTCAAGGACATAGTGGACATTCGTGGACCAGATGTTCGGAAGATCCGCAGTAGTAACAATCCACAGGCTTGGCGAAATTGTCGTATCGGTGCCCAAGGACGCTGGACTCCTAGTTGCATCGGCTCCGTAGCCTCCAGAGCGGGCAGCGGGGAGACGACAGGTCCCGTGGATAAAGAGAACCTGGGAATAGGGGCACGGAAGGGCATAAATAGGGGGTTCTGGCGCTGAGCGTGGCGTACCTGAAGACGCTGATCCACTCGAACGGCTTGGGAGATGAGTTCCTCCAGAATCCTGGCCTGGATTGTGAGGCGAGTTCGTCCTTAACAGAATCCGATAAGCCTCGCCAGAAGACTGAGACTAAGGCTTCCTGGTTCCATCGTGTCTCAGCTGCTATGGTCCTGAACTCCAAGGAGTGCTGGGCCACGGACCGACGTCCTTGTGAAAGCTGAAGCAAAGAGTCAGAGGCAGTTTCTTGGTGTGCAGGAGTATCGAATACCTGTCGAAAGTCTCTTCTAAAGGCCGCGTAATCTCGGGTGATTTCGGGACGTAGTTCCCAAATCGGGGAGGCTCATGCCAGCGCATTTCCTGTGAGTAGGCTGTAAACATATGCCACTTTCTTACGACCAGTGGAATACTGCTGCGGGGCCGTCTCAAACTGGATCTCGCATTGATTGAGAAAACCACGACAGGCGTGTGGATCCTCCGCATACGGCTTAGGTGCCGGAATCTTCGGGCCTGGGGTCGCGGCCGATACCGGTTCTGCCTGCGCCCGCGGTGCGGCCACAGGTGGTGCCTGAAATGACATGTCCTGTACCTGTTGAGTGAGGAGAGCCATCTGATCCGTTAAGGCCTGGATTTGTTGATACATGGCAGTCATCATAGAGGCCGGATCAGTCTAGTCTGCGTCTTGTGGGCTCGACATAATGATACGCCGGTGCTGCCCGCAGACCACACCCGTCCCTTATACTGAGGTGGGGACGTATATGTGCATGCACCCGCAGCAGAAGGAGCGTGTCCGGAGTGTGGTGTTTTGGCGTTGCCAGACCAGGTGGTAATAGCTGAAGCAATACTTGCCGGTACCGGTAAAAGAAGAGAGACGTAGTCGTTGCCGTTAGCCAAGGTCTGGGAGAGGAGAGATGCGTAGGGTCGGGGTACAAGCTGAGGTCGAGGGGGCGTGAGAAGCAGCAAGGTCAAGTGGGAGCCGGGGTCCAGAGCCAGAGAGTAGCCGGGTCGTAACCTGAACAAACGAACACAAAAGAGAGAGCCAGAATAGACACCCGCAAGGAGATACTATGTCGAGCAATGTGAAAGAGGTAAGGCAGGTACTAAATATTGCGGCTGACCAATAGGGAACGGAGGCAGTCCTGGCGGAACATGAGGAGCTGTCCTGGATTGGTTCCTATGATAGGCAGCCAGGTGAGGAGCTTTAGGGTTAAGTAGTAGCCTGTGAGAGAGTTGGAGGCGTGGTTTCACTGCTAGTGCAGTGAATAAATTATCTTCGCCCGGCGCACGCTCTGTAATGTCGGAGAGCGCGCGCCCGGGGCCAGAGGGATCCTTACACTACTCTGGTGGGACTTAACTTGAGCTAACCCCAGAAACACAAATGTATAGATGAACCCAAACCAGTTGGGACCTGCAGTAAAAATACTTCTTAATAACATTTGTATCCCCCCTTTAATTCCTTGTATGTAATAGTATACATATATTAGGGCGAGGGCCTAGAGTCCACCGCCCCATTATAAACTTGCAATGGCTCATGATATCCCAGTTACTAATACCCCAAGAGATCCCTGCAATTGAGGGAGAATATTCCGCCTGCTAAGAAATCGGTCTCGTGTCAGACAACACAGCTGGACACTTCACTCATGAATACTTTATAGGAGGCGAATTCACGTGCAGTGGCCCTCGCAATCAGGAGACCACACATAGGAATTAGAACACTCACAAATATAACAGTACCAATATCGCTGCGCTAATGTCCCAAATTAGTCACATTAACTGTCTTGTTGGCCCATGTGCTAACTAATGGAGCTCATGTGATACAGTGTACTTGCAATAGTTGCAGGTCTGGTATGTAGAAAAAGGCCTCATTAATAGGATACCGTTGAGTTGCTGAAGCGATCTCCAAGATGATTTCTTGCATTAGTACTCACAACCCACACACCAGCTTGCACTGATTCCTTCTCTTTAGTGGTATATCACTCCTAGCTCTTGTCCACCTGCTAGATCTTGGAGCTCTGCAACAACGCTGTATTCTCTGGCGGTATCCTCGGGGCAAGTCCTCTACCCTTTCTCTTTCCTCGTGGGTCTCTCCTTAACTTGCCCCTCCCAGCCTATGTATATCCACACTCCTCTTTCCCTTACATCACAACCCCTCAGCATCCTATGATCTTACTCCTTTCTTCTGCTCACCGACATTGGCCAGGGAGGCTATTAATACACTTGGCACAGTGATTGATAGGGCAGGTTAAGTCCTTCATATCCACCACACACATATTTTATGGGGTGTAGCACAATGATACATTAATAAAATATAGTGAAATTATAACCAACCAAGTGTTACTGAATCACCATCCAGCAGAACACAGCAATATAACGTTTTAGAGTTGAGTGTACTTTAAAATTGAGACATATTTAAATTTATACTTTCAGTTCAATTTCTTTGCCTACTAGAAGTGTGGTTCCATTTATTCACAAGGTACTTTTTTTTTTTTTGCTTTTCCCTTTTCATCACTATATTATACTCCGATAGATTTCTAGTTTGGATAAATATTTCTATATAATCATGCAAACTGCAATTCTCTTAAACGTGTTTATCTACACATGCCTTCGTCAGTTAGGTATAAAACCCAACAGTACAGCTTGTATATTCTGTGATACTTGTTACAGGGAGTTTCTCAAGTTACACTTTACATTTTCATACATACAGAAGCAATCATTGCACATGCGTACAAGCCTAATAGGTACTGCCCCCATTCTCGCGCATGCGCGGTAGCCTTTACGATCTGCTCCGGCAGGATGTGCACAAGGCTAATTCGGGTCTGGCCGGTGGATGCTGAACACCCCTCTCCCCGTGTCCCTGTAACTCCGCCGGGGGCAGGAGAGATGGGGGCTGGCTCCGGCTCAGAGTGCAGAGGGCAGCAGCGGGACACGCACACACACACACACACACAGAATTCACAGATACTATAAATATAAAAGTGCAAATAGCTAAAACACGCGTTCTAAATCCAACTTCTTTGGAGTTTTGGAACTGAAATTGTGTTTTGATTTTTAATTAAAAACATCACCATCATAAATACAATTTCTGTGCCAAAACTGTGACAAAAGACAAATAAGTTTAATTTAAAAAGGCACGTGCTCGGCGCACACACACTTTTTATTCATGTACGGTTACATTTGCCCTTTGTGTAATATTTTTAATTTGTTATATTTTTTATTTTCCATTGCTTGTTTCATTGTTAAATAGCATTATCCAGGGTTATAGTGGCAGAGGCAACTTTGGGCCCATGATCATAATATCCGCATTGCAAAATATACATTGTATTTATGATTTACTGCTCTTTTTTCTTTTTAACCAATGTTTATTCTAGAGACTGATGTTTTAATTCTGATTTGTTTATGCCTGTTCTTATCCAAAAAACAAGATTGATACAGCTTTAGGGATTACCTTGAAGCTATGCAATTATTTATGTATTATTTACACATGCCTATCTCCACTAAAGTGTTATAATAACTGAAGTAAGAGCAATCATTTCTTAGTGTGGTAAATAAAAGAAATGTGTGCAATGAAATAGACCAGTTAGAGCTGACCATTGCTGGAGAGACCTGAAAATCATTACACACTAATCTAAAGCAAATAGGTTAGTAATAACAATTTTAGTGCTTAAAATGTAGAAGGCCGCGGTCAGGGTGTGGAGAGGTGCGTCGCGTTTAAATACGTTTACATGATGCACGCTTCCAAAGTGTTGTTGCGCGCTCGCGCCCCGACACTGTGCTTGAGGAGACAGAGAAATTTGTTTTTACGAGCACTACCGTGCTTCATGTGACCAGGTACGAGCCAATGAGAGCATAGAAGTGAAAACAACCAATCAGATGGAGCCGAGAATGTGACGTCACGCCCCCCTCCAGTCTGACACGCCCCCTCCCGTCTGTGGCACGCCCTCCCCACCCCCGCTGCGCGATCATGCAGTGAGCAGAACACCCAATCGCTCCTGCTCGGCAGACCACGACGTCACACCTCCTGAGCGTGCGTCTCTACACCCTTGCTGCATTCTAAGGCCGAGTCCACGGTCCCTGCTGGCGTGCTGAGGCGCGCTGAGGCGCAGGGAAAGCGGGTGCTTTCCCTGGCCTTGCGGTTGCTTACCGCAAGCGCTCTCAGCAGCCGTCAGGGGGCGGTCCGGGGGCGGTCCGGGGGCGGTCCGGGGGCGGTCCGGGGGCGGGCGCGTCACTGGCCGGGGGCGGGCCAGTGACATCACGGAGCTGGTTCGCCCTCATTGGGCGAACCGCTCACGTGACCGGCCTGTCTCGCCGGCAAGCGGGGGAATTTTAAATTCCCCCAAGACCTGCGCTTCCGCAAGCGCGCGTAAGCGCAGGTGAGCCCCTACTAAAGCCGCTCTAATTGCGGCTGTAGGGGCTCAGTGCTGAGCGGGAGCGCGCCTCAGCGCGCTTCCGCCAGCAAGCAAGTAACATGGCCGAGGCCTAAGGCTGTGTCCATACTGCCGAAGACCGTGCGGAGGCGTGCCTGCGCGTAACATCACCCGCATTTAGCTGGACCGTTTTCTGGACAAGGTAAAACGTGGGGGGTGTGTTTATGCGCGTCCCTGTGACGTCACGGAGCTGGTTTGCCCTCATTGGGCGAACCGCTCGCGTGACCTGGCTGTCGTGGCGAGGAATCAGATTGAACTGATTCCTCGCGCACAGCGTGCCCCCTCCTGCTGTGCAACGCGCGATCTATGGGCGCGATCATTGCCTTAAGATCGCGCCGCGCGCACACGCCTCCGTGCAGTCTTCGGCATCATGGGAGTCGCCTTAGGCATAATGTCACCATCACTAAAAATAAAATATTAAAGAAAATCTTGCATTCAAATTGAGAAGTAGCCTTAGGCTTAGTAACATTTATTTGCCGACAAACATTTGTATTTAAATGTATTTGGTACTGAACATGGCAAAAATAAACAGTCTATCCAAATTCTAGATTGTAAGCTGCTGAAGGCACGGACTCCTCTGTCCGATTATCTCAGTTTCTCTTAACATACAACAAATAAAAATACCACGTATAAGCACATTTACAGGTCTCAGAGAGTTTCAGAAACCTGCCTTTCCCCATAAACTCTCAGCACACAATTAGGCTAAGGCCCCGGTATCTCCGCTGTAACGCGCGCCCGCGATATTGGCGGCGCGTTCAGCCGATTCCCCGGTCTGAAGCTCACTGCAGGAAGAGAGACCGGGGGGGGCGTGGCAGGGGAGTGACGGGGGCGCGGCCATGACGTCACCCGGCAGGTTCGCCCTCATTGGCTGAACCGCCGGGGGGCGTGCCTAATCGCTCGACGCGAGTCCTGCTCTCAATTCTATTGAGAGCAGGAGCAGCTCTCGCCCGAGCGCTGCGGCCCCCCCTCGCAGCGGGCTCGGCCCATTGAGGGGAGGGCTCTCGGCGGACGCTGTAGTAGGCAGCGGGGGCAAGGCCTTTGGGTTGCCAGGTGGCATCTCCAAAAATACTGGACTCAAATGGTGAAAGGTGCGTCAGGTCACTATGTCCAGGGAGGAAAATACTGGATACATACATGTCCAGTATTACAGTACCTCTCATTTTTTACTGGACAGAGTATCCAAATACAGGACAGTCCAGTTCAATATCGGACACCTGGCAACCCTACACACAATGCTTCCCCTGCAGCCATGGATTCTGGGTAATGATATGCAATGAGCACTCTGTGACTTTTTGTTTCTTATTCATTTTAACATGGTATATTCCTGCAAGCTTATGCCTGCTATTTAACACAGCTTTTACGGCAAAGCCTGGCTTAAAGAAGTGCATGGACAGCAAACCTACTTACAGCAAGCAATGTTATTGCCCTCCCTCCCACATTGTACTGCTCTCAGGAATATGTTGATGCCATACAAATAAAAAATAACAGAAGTAATAAAGTAAATTACAATACATAAAACCTCAAGAAGCAGCAACATGGCAGAAGAGACAATTGCAGGAAAGGCTACACGGTGTGCACCTTATGACACACACACACACACACACACACACACTCACTCACACACACACACTCTGCAGGCCTCTCTCCTGCAGTACAGCTGTGAGCCGTTATTTCTTAAAACCCCTTTTCTGCCAACTTTAATTTGCACAATGCAACTACATTTGCTTATTAGACAGCTGCTGTGGCTATGTAGATCTTATGACACTTCTCCATATAGCTCAAATCCCCTAAACTTCAAGTCGAGGAGAAAATATGTGCTCTGGTCACTGAACAGCAAGTATGCATTGAATAAAGCACTTTACCGCTTGGACAAATAAAATTGATAAATACAGTATTTAGAAGAAGCCAAATTTGCAACTGTACGCTACTGTGTAAACACACTCAGTAATTCACTCGATGACTGATAGAGAGAAAGGGAACTTAAAATGAAAGAGGAGAGAGACAGAATTAACAGAGACAAAGAAAGAGAGACTAGAAGGTACAGAGAACAGCAAAGAGATAGAGATTTTGCCTATCATCTAGAACAAAGAGAGATAGAACAGAGAGAAAAAGATCAAAAAGATAAGGAATATCAAAAAGAGAAAGAGGCAAAAAGGGAAAAAGAAATGAAAAGAGAAAGGGAAGAAAGGAAAAGAGAAAGAGATAGATACCATACAGATAGACAACAAAAAACAAGTAGATCAAGATCACCTATTGGAGCTACTGGATCAAACACTTTTTTAGATATGGACAAAACTTTAAGCGTTTGGGAGATACCCAACACATATACCCCTCCGAAAGAAAGGAGGGACCCAAAGCCATACCAAAAAAGAGACAACATCAGAGAGGGAAACGAGGAAAAAGAAGGAAAAGGGAAAGATTGAATAAGGAAGAAAACACAGACACAAAAAGTATTTTCAACCTAAGTAAATTAGAACTAACAGTACCACAACAAAAATTAATTTCAAAGGGACTCTCATTTGCGCCCACTATAGGACCTAATAACTTTAGCCTATTTTTAGATGCTAACCGTTACCTTCGTAAACTAACGGTCAAAAGATTTTTCCAAAGTAAAAATGTAGAGTCCAGACTTCATATGGAGAAACCAAAAAGTGATTTAATGGAGAGTAAATTTAAACATACAGCATTAAAGCAGAAGTCTTTATTTTATCCAACATATTACAAAGGAAAACACCTGGAGGTGTTCTATGACTTGATTGTAAAAGATTTTGAGATTCTAAGCAAAAATACTAAATCTTCAATTAGAAACAACCTGACGCTAGAGGAAAGAAAAGCATTAGAAGAAATTACTAAAAATGAGAATATTGTAATTAAACAGGCCGATAAAGGCGGAGGAGCCATCTCATCAAGCTGCAGCTGCTTTAACAGAGAAGACTCAAGATTTCAGCCGTTTTGAAATCACCCGCGATTCCTCTCCCAGCGCGCCACAGCCTATCTCCTTTGGACACGACCAGCCGTTCAGAGGGACGTGACGTCACACGCCATTGCCGGCAGCAGGACTGGGGTTAGAGGAGGACGGGGAGAAACGACAGCGGGCGCACACAGCGCTAAAGATACCCTTATGTGCATTATATACATGTACAGAGTGTGAGTACATGTCTTTTAACTTGCTATTCATAAAATCCTGTTTTACAATCTACACCATCGGTCTGTTTCTCTGCTCTTTGTTCACATAAACCTAATGGGGATTTGAATCTTACCAACCCTGAGCTTATCCATATGTGTCAAGACCAAGTGGGGATATAAGTACACCTTAAAGAAACCTCATCATTTCTCCACTACCTGACAGAGTCAGACAAATGCGAATTTTCTTCTATGTTGCTGTAAGTAGGTTTTCCCCAAGAGCCAAGATTCTTGAATAAGCCAAAAAATAATCACAATACTGCACAATTATTGCTTTATATGTTTTTTATTTACATGTTGTATTCCTGACGGGGTCGCTCACTTTCCACAAACAACTACGACTGTACCTGTGGGAAATCAAAGCATATTTCCCTGGAAGGTTTGAGAAGTATCCTGTTGGGTAACATTATTCACTTTTTATTATATTTATTGTTTGAATTTGATCACAACACTGTGTATTTACTAGGGAACTGTGGCGCCTAGGCAAGTCATTTAAGTACACACACACACACACACACACACACACACTCACTCACACACACACACTCTGCAGGCCTCTCTCCTGCAGTACAGCTGTGAGCCGTTATTTCTTAAAACCCCTTTTCTGCCAACTTTAATTTGCACAATGCAACTACATTTGCTTATTAGACAGCTGCTGTGGCTATGTAGATCTTATGACACTTCTCCATATAGCTCAAATCCCCTAAACTTCAAGTCGAGGAGAAAATATGTGCTCTGGTCACTGAACAGCAAGTATGCATTGAATAAAGCACTTTACCGCTTGGACAAATAAAATTGATAAATACAGTATTTAGAAGAAGCCAAATTTGCAACTGTACGCTACTGTGTAAACACACTCAGTAATTCACTCGATGACTGATATTTTCTATTTCGCAGTTTCAATGAGACAAGGTGTTGTAAGTAAAGCACATATGAATGTGAAAAGAAACGTTAGCATTGTTGATGCTGTACTGTAAAGAAAAAAAGTGTAAATAATTTTTTTAGCTAAATTCAACACAGAAAATGCTTTTAACACAGGTTCAAAATATCACTTAAAAACATTTTAGTTCTGAAAAGGTAAATAAAAATGTACAGTGCATTCCAGCAGTGAAAGAGTTAATGTATTCAACAGCTGCACAAGGATCTCTTGGGGCCAGCTGCTTGAGCTATCAGAGGGAACTAAACGAACATCAGGACACCTTTCATAATTCTGAGGCTATGTACTTCAGTTTGATTATAACTAATTTTCCTAACATGGAAGTGATCATGAATTCAGCACGTGAGAAAATGATGGACTCTCAAAAGGTTGTACAGAGAATGCCAAAGTAAATAACCCAAAGATTATACAAAATCCTGCAGTCGTTTTAACTATAAAGACAGAAAGATTAGGGGAAGTAATTCTATAAGCGCCCGTTCAGACAGTTTTAGCTCAAAAATCCGCCCTTACAGTCGATAATATATACGAAAGGGCAATCCAACGCACCCATGATATCGGTTTAATATGTTATAAGGCTATGTTGTTTGTCAATTTTGTCTATCCATTAAAATGGATTGGAATTATTGTCTGAAATTAGCCTGAATTATTGCGCCGGCGTATACCGATCCATTGAAGCCCCAAGTATAGAAGCCAGAATACACCTGCAACACTTATGGCATGAGGGCTGACAAATAACTATTTTTAGAATAGCATTGCTCTTTAAAATCGCATTCCTCTCCACACCGTTTTTATTTTATTTTCAAAATGTAAAGTGTGGGTTATCCAGAGCTAAACTGCACCATTCTGAGCTCCAAGAACCCAACAGTGCCAAAGATATCAGTCACATTATTTGCTTGTAAACATATATTAAAAGTTCTAAAAACACAAAATTGGTGACCCGCACGCTCATGAAAAACACTTGAGACAATGTGAAGTTAAATAAATAGGAATTACGTATTAATTCCTAGTATGCACAAAAACAGCAACATGAAGCAAAAATCAGACAACAGCACTACAACAAAGACTGCAGGAGCTAAAAAAAAAAATGCAAGAACAAAAGATACTTATCTATGAGCTCCACAGTGCATAAATAAAAAAATAAAAAAATACAAACTGGTAATGGAGCGTGTACACAGAGGGGGGCAAACAACAATGCAAATACAAAAGGTTAAACCACTAAAAATACGAAAGGGAGGAGCTTAGAGCGGTCTCATCTGTGTTGTACTGACCTGAAGTTGGCACCTTTGAACCTTTATCTATTTGCACCATTGTATCTGTATACTAACCTGATTTTAGATTCCCTACCTACCCCCACCCTCCCCCCCTTCATTTTTTTCTTGTTTCTGTATACCCTCACCTCCTCCTCCCCCAACACAATTGTTTTATTTTTTCTATATGTAAACTCCTCTCTGTATGTTGACAGATTATTTTATAAAACCAATAAACTATGAGTATTAAAAAATAAATAAATAAAAAAAGGAATACGAAAGGGAAAAAGCCACTGACAAAAAAGCGGGGGGGGGAGGCAAATTACAAAAAATTTAAAAATGACATGGGGGGTTCCCCAAAAACATTGCCCCATCTTCAGGCCCGTTCCTACAGGTTCTAAGCTACTGTTTCCCTCAGGGAGCAACCTCAAGGTGTTACCAGCTTCTCAGACCAGCATACAGGCATACCCCACATTAGCGTACGCAATGGGACCGGAGCATGTATGTAAAGCGAAAATGTACTTAAAGTGAAGCACTACCTTTTTCCCACTTATCGATGCATGTACTGTACTGCAAACGTCATATACATGCATAACTGATGGAAATAAGGCATTTGTAACAGGCTCTATAGTCTCCCCGCTTGCGCACAGCATCGGTACAGGTAGGGAGCCGATATTGCTGTTCAGGATGTGCTGACTGGCGCATGCGTGAGCTGCCGTTTGCCTATTGAGCGAGATGTACTTACTCGCGAGTGTACTTAAAGTGAGTGTACTTAAACCGGGGTATGCCTGTATACAATTAGACGACAGGAATACTCGGGCACAGTAGCAAAAAAAAAAAAAGCAGCCAGATATCGGTAATATCCATCGCAATATAGCGTAGAAGTGCAGATGACTTCTATTTATGTATGTACTGTGGGGCCCATAAATATCTTTTCTTTTTTTGCATTTATTAAAACAAAATTTGCGCCTGCAGCATTTATTGTAGTATTGTCTGGTTTTGCTTGCCCGTTGTTGTGTTTTTGTGCAATCTAGGAGTTAATACACATTCCTATCTGTTCAACTTCATATGATCTCTTGTTGGGTGTGGGCCACCAATTTTATGTTTTATATGTATTTTTAGGCTATTAGGTTGCCTTGCACCTTTCCACATTGATGTATTAATGCATTGGAGTGCCGATTCAAATTGTTTTGTTTATATTATAAGTTAAGATGAGACCTGGGTAACCCAGGAGAAAGCGATTTGCCAAAAGGAGAAAATTTGGCACATTAAAAAATAAATTAAAAAAAAGGTGAATATTTCAAGAATAGAGGGGGGTTTCAGAGCTAAAATAAACATGTTTCAGCTTCTGAAACTCTTAAAGAAGAAGGGGGTGGAAGAGTAGGAGTGACTGTATCTTCAATGCAGAAATTCATATTCTGAATCCCCCTTATGAAGATGAACAAGAAGCAATACTGAGTATGACTAAACATTTCCAACCGTCTGCAGCCTTTCCTACTAACAGACATGAAACACTGCCAATAATTATAGTTCACTTACTTAACCACCATCACATTTTTCAGCCCAATGCTAAAAACCACTAGAGAAAACATTACTGGGGACTGCCCCAGTGATTTCCTATGCACTAAAGCAGTGGGGCTCAATTCCAGACCTCAAGCCACCCGAACAGGTCAGGTTTTCAGGATATCCCAGCTTCAGCATAGGTGACTCAGTAACTACTTCAGCACAGATTGCTCAAAGGCTCAGTCTTCAACTGAACCTCTGATTGAGCCACCAGTGTTGAAGATGGGATATCCTGAAAACCTGATATTTTGGGGGGGGGGGCGGGGAGCCCGAGAACCCCTGTGCGTAAGAACCACAGAAAACAAGTGCAGTAAACCAGTGTAAAAAAGAGCTTTACGTTATAACTTTACTAAAGGGAACTAAATGAAAGGTGCTGGAATCGTATTGGTCTGCTGTGTGTAATGGTGCAATGTGCTCATTTTCATAGGGAAGATATTATTTTTATATCTCTGACACAAAATTGCATGTATAGAAAAATAGCTATTTTGCAGTATAGTAATTTGCCTTATACAATAAATGTTAATACTCCATGCCAGGATAGTTGCAGAAATTAGTACTATTTTCACATTTCATTAATGTCCACATCATTTGTGAAAAACCACAGCCATAATTACCAGGAACATCAGGCCATATTTACTACGTGGCGCTAACTAGTGAGGTGGGCCATTCAAGTGAATTGGCCACTAGGTACCCCACAGCTTAGCATAATGAGCAACCTTCTGGCTTAGTCTAATTTAGCAAATATTTCCCTTATTATTGATAATGTAAACGTTATAGGTACTACTTTATGTATAAATATTAAAAAAGGAGTTTCGCATTAAAAAAAAATAATCGATGCCAAAAGTAATTTTAATCTGCATCTCAGCGTCAGTATTTTATTCCCTTCAGTGCCGGAGGGGCCAGCAATGCATTGCAAGTACATTTTTGAGTTACTATACACATATTGTAATAGGGTGTATCAACCTCTTCAACTCAGGCCACTTCTGATGCGTGTCGTCAAGTCACAAACTTTGCGAGTCTGATAAATAAAAACCTCCTTTTGTTTTTCTACTTTAAACCTGAAGACACAGAAAACTAGCTCACATACTCGACACTAAAAAAAGAAATACAGCAATGTTTCTGACATAAAAACTGGCAGTTGCAGGAGAAGCATAGTAAAGCATTGAGTTTCCATGCAGTGGATTTAATTGTAGTCACAGGGGCTGATGCTGGGGAATTCTAGCTGCCCACTCCTTAACATGACAAGCCTGGAAATGTTTGCAGAAGGATCAAAGTTCTTACCACAAACTAAAGAGTGGTTCAACTTTATCAACTCTATTGAAATTCAAAAGGATTGTGGTGTGTTATTTACAGCTGGGGGGCGGGAGATTTTGCTGGGAGGGCGCGGGCCGTGGCAGAGACCACGCTTCCCCGCGGCATTTAAATTAAATGCCGGGGGATCGCGTGAGGCCCCTGCAACACTTTACTTGGTGACGCGTCGCCATGGGTCATTTGACGCAGCTCCAAGGTAGGGGGGCACAGGTGACGCAGCAGGGAAGACAGGGGAGCACAAAAAGTTTGCACTCCCCTGATTTACAGTACAAGACTACAAGGCAAAGCAATTCTGACCTAAAAAGGTTTACTGCATATGAATAAAGGGAAAAAAAGGGGGAAACCCCCAAGTTGATGCTGCAAATACTGCAAAGTCTATATTATAAACTGTAATAAGATGCCATAGCAAACCGGTATGCATGAAAAAATAAGGCAATGAGTGTCCCGTGGGTAATGCCGATGGTGTGTGTGAGCCTAAGCGACCCCCACCTCACCTGTGCTGAACCGGTATGTTCTCCAGCCGATCCGATGGTACACACCCCCGAAGCAGACGGGGTAAAACCCTCCTCACTCGGACATGCGGTAACGGCTACCCGGTATAGAAGGACAAGCTGATGGTAGTAGAGACCTGCAGGCAGAGCCTCCCGCCGCCTTACCGGGTGCCAGGTGATTCTCCCGCAATGTATCGGTCCGACGCTGTCATGGGGGTGGTGGCTGATGGGAAGACGGAGGACGATCCACTCTGCCGCAATGTTCGTCTCCGTCAGCTGTGTTCTGTTCCCGGTGCACAGGTAAGGAACTGGAGTGCCGGCCACACACTGGCTGAAAACCCGATCCACTCAGCAGCTAGTAGAGAAAATCCTCCAGGTGGAACAGCTGTTCAGCAATGATATGTACCGGGGCGTGCTGCTATACCAATGATTGATAAAGGTAAGAAAAAAGGGGAGAAGGTAGAGCACTGCCAAAAAAGAAAGCAAAAAGGGCTGGGGCAAAAAATGACAATTACTTATTAGGCATATGTGCCAAAAAAAGACAAACACACGAATTTAAAACTCTGACGCGTTTCCCGCCGTGGAGGCGCTTTATCATCGTGTGTTTGTCTTTTTTTTGGCACATATGCCTAATAAATAATTGTCATTTTTTGCCCCAGCCCTTTTTGCTTTCTTTTTTGGCAGTGCTCTACCTTCTCCCTTTTTTTCCTGCATATGAATAATTTGCTATTTACCCCCAGTGCCAGCAGTTTTTAGCAAATCTTAAATGAGAAAAGTTAATTATGAAAGCAAACAAATAATAAAGTGTGTGTGTTTACGATGTGCTTCGTTAAAATAATTGAACCATATCATCACTGTGATTGGCTTTTGTGTGTGTAGACATTTTTGTGGTTTTGTTTTCACATTTCCTGTTGCAAATACGCTATTTACTTGACAATGCAAACTTCCAATATGGTTCCATTAAGTAGCAATCCAGCTCAATAAATAAAATAATTATATATACTGTATATATATCTATATCATTCTTACCTGAAACCGCTATTCATCTGTAGTCCCCTGACCTCCAGCTGCCCCCCGAGCTCTGGAAATATTTGCTGTTTTTTTTGTGTCAGTTTTGACAAATATGGTCGTTGGGCCACAAATAGAAATTTGCAAAGTAATTTCCCGATGACAATGCAATTTTTTAATGGCCGATGGAAGCAAGCTCAGATCCACAGCCCAGTGGACAAAACAGTGGCAATTGGGAATTAGGTGGTCATGGATGTCTGGGCACCACTGATCAACTCTGCAGGACCATCCAAAGTACAAGGCATTTTATCTATATATATATATTTTTTTTTTTTAAAGCAGCAGGGTTGCAGCTTTAACGCAAGATGATAATCTATTATATACCTGATGGTAATCCAACTCCCATAAAGTTACAAGTCAAAAATACTTATTGTTTTGCACCAGTGTTTTCCTTTTTCTAAAATAGGCCCTGACCTTGAGGATCAGAATTACTCTGAAATCCATCTTTGGAAATTAAGTATGAATCTATATCTATTCTTGTTAAAGTATTGAACAAGAAAACAAAAAAAAGGAATACCAACACACATATAGACAAAGGCGAGCAAAAGAAGTAGGCACTCCAATAAACTATACAGCATTTATGGGCAAGTGGGCGCTTCAAAGTAAGAATATGCATATTAACATTACCCAAACCAAGGTCCGGTGTAAATAAAGAAACGGCACATTGCAGAGTATGTATACAAAAAAAGTGTATTACACAAAAGAAAATAACAGTAAAAATAAACGTTTCGGTCCCCCAAAATGGGACATTCCTCACACCACCCTGAGGAAGGAAGGTCCCATTTTGGAGGACCGAAAAGTTGGTTTTTGCTGTCATTTTCTCTTGCCCAATATACTTTTTTTTTCAGAATAGGACGTTTGGCCGCGACATGTATGGCAGCGGAGCACCCAGCAGCGGTTTGGTCTGGCCAAAACATCCTAGACCGCTGTTTTGTATACATACGCCGTAATGTGCTGTTTCTTTATTTACACCGGACCTTGGTTTAAGCAAGTTATACATTTATTCCATTCAAAACAGAAAAGCTACAAAATGGGCGACGTCTCGTACCTACATGGTCCTTTGTTAAGCTTGATAAAAGGACCATGTAGATACGAAACGTTGCCCATTTTTAGCTTTTCTGTTTTGGATGGAATAAATGTATAACTTTTTTATTGAAAACTGAGTGTGTGCTGTGGACTTTCTGATTTGGTATACCATTCTGGGCTGGAATGGTGATCCACAATAAGCCAAGTCAACTGTGCATTCTTTCTGTACCTGTGTTTTACCATTTGTGCGACCCAGACCATTCTTTTTGTATGTATAGACAGTGTATGTATAGACAGTGTATGTATAGACAGTGTGTGTGTGTGTGTGTGTGTGTGTGTGTGTGTGTGTGTGTGTGTGTGTGTGTATATATATATATATATTTATATAAAAAACTTCACCCAAACCAAATTGGAAAAACAAGTTCTCCAATGATGGTAGTCAAAAAGATTGTATTAGAACAACCATCAACATATAATGTTTCAGTCCCACTGTGGGATCTTCCTCAGGGTGGTGGAAGGTACCACAGTGAACCGAAATGTTGGATGTTTATAGTTGTTCTAATACAATCTTTTTAACCACCATCCCTGCGGTACTGAGTCTTCTTTTTCCAATTTGTTTGGGTGAAGGATTTTTATATTTTATTGTTATGATTTGTACACTTGCTTTTTTATGATAGTTGTTATGCCGAGGTGTGCCTACTATCCATTATATTAAACCCTAAAACTAATGCTACCCTTAAATTAACACCCTACCCTAACCACTAAAACTAAAATTAACACCCTACCCTAAAACTTACCTTATTGTAGAAGCGGCCTGCAGCGTAGGTTCCATCAACGGATCTGCTGCGACAGAGAGTCCATCTGAAGCCAAACGCCGGCGGTCATTTGGTAACGGCTAAATGGCCATGACTAAATGTCCCATTCCATAAGCATGTCATGCTCCTATTTTTTCAATGTTTTTCTAGTTAAAAATTTATTTTGTCTCTAGAGTCTGATACCATGGTAACCTTTACACTATAATGGGCTCTAGGGAAAGCTTATTTCAACGTGCTAAACACTTAATATTTCAAACACTAAGATCTCCTGAAATAAGCATCAGATTTTTTAACTAAAAAACAACTATTGAAAGGGCAATTAATGGTCGCTTAAAGTAGAAAAAAAATAAAAGAAATTAGACATTCCTGATACAAGATGAAAGGCGTAGACCAGAGTTAAAAGGAAATACCATCCTGCATAACACAACACAAAAGCATGTTTCTTTCCATCACAAAGTCAGCTTCCAAATCTGAACTTGTGACGCAGGTCTGCACAGTCTGCCAGCTGTCAGGCTGCAATAGCAGGAAGTGCAGAAAACAACTGGAGCTGCTGGATTCAAGTCACAGACATGCACTCATATGTAACTGCAAGACCTGGAGCAAATACCTCTCTGTCAAATGGAAACCAGTGGGCCACGTACGATTCACCCCTTTCACATGGATTAACCAGGATCCTATAGTGTCATATTTCTGACGCAGAAGAATCAGGGAGACACAATTCTTATACCTTAGAGAAAAAGTAACTAGAAATAATAATTCTATTTGCACTGCTAGAGCGTATTAGCATGACACAGACCTCTAGTACAATGAAGAGGCAAACAAATAGCAACTTATCTGATAAGCTCTGAAGCATTCGGCTGAAAACTCCCATTGACTTTTGGCCGATCGCACCTTCAGACGTTATTGAATAAGTCCCTTAAAGCACAACAACCTGGTACGCAAACCTCTAGTAAGAATAGGTTCACAACAACCATTATATGCCACCAACACATTTAACTGAATAAACAGGAGCACAGTCTCCTTTGTCATAAAACAACCAATGAATCATAACTGTCACCTAACAGTCTAGTGCACATTCCTCTCGCCACTTCAATAATAATATTTGCTTCGTGTATATAGTGCTGAAAGTGTAAGCAGTAAAGTACATGGAATTTTTGCAGACAATACAATGGGGAGCCAAACCTTCACCCTTTAGACTGAAAGTTTGAGTCACATAATAACAGACCACAATCAAGAAATCGTCTTTTTCTATTTACTGATTGTGTCTTGTACACAATTTGCGGTATTTAAAGAATAGATACGGACATCAATTTTATTGCTTAATATGCAAACTTCAAGGACAACTCAGACGCATGCCCGTCAAGAGACTCACATATAATTTTTTTTTAAATCACCCCGCCACCTCCATAAGGCTGCGTCCCCGCTAGCGCTGAGTGCAGTGAGCGGGCGGCGCTTGCCGCTGTTACTTACATATATAGATATATGTAAGTCCCTGCACACACGCTCGGCGCTTATGTAAATAACAAAAATCTAACTTTCCAGCACTCTCAATGCCCCCAGCCCCCGCGCGTAAATGACAGGACATACGGCGCTCATACTTGGAGCGCTCTCCAAGCATGAGCGCGCTCAGCGCCAGTGGGGACTCAGCCTAAGAAATAATTGTGGCCATAAAAGTGGTCAAAAGTCTACTAATTAGCAATCTGATCAAATGAATCAGCACATAAAAAATGTATTTAGTAAAAACATGCACGGACATAGAACATTGTATGTTAAATATCAGCAAGGGAAGTGCACAGAAAGTTTCAGGATATGACAGGAAATCAAAACACCCTCAAACCAATTGCATCACCCTGCATCTAATTCATTTTCCCCCCGTAATTCTACATAATAAGAAGTCTTTCACAAAAACTATTTCGGCAGTAAGACAGCATAAACCATCACATCCTGTGATCTATTTCACTGTATAACCCTGTTTAAAGTAACCATGTCTTTTTTTATAACGCTGTGCCCAGGGCATACTTGAAAACGAGAGGTAACTCTCAATGTATTACTTCCTGGTAAAACATTTTATAAATAAACATCCTGCGGCCCCCCCTTTTTAAATTGTCTTGAAAATAAAGTATTGGCAAATATTTCTGCTGTGGGCATATAAACAACACAAAGGGGGTGGGAGGTGTTTGCTGAGAGCAGAAAAGGGGGATTAACCAAGGCAGCCTGCGAGGACTGCAGCGTGAGGTTAGTGAGGGAGAGCTGCACCACAGCCACCAATCCACGGAGCGGACCGAGAGGAGAACCTGGCGCAGGCAGCGGACCAGAGAGAGAACCACACACACACACACAATCACAAGAGCCTCCGCAGGGACTGCGGCTGTCCCCACCGACCCTCCCGGTGTGTACAAGACAGCAACCCATTTCAACAATCTCTTACCGGGGAGACAGCGGACGCCTTCCCAAGTCGGCCGGTGGGAACCGCTGTCCCACTTCACACAGCCCGCGGTGGTTCAAGCTCGGTATCCATCCAGTAATAGTCTCTCTCCCGCCCCACTCCCCGGTGCAGTGACGTCACGGGAGCTCGGGGACGTACCGTCCGGTTCACTTTCTCGCGCGCACGCGCGCCTTCAGATTACTCCCCCCCCCAGTCTCTCACACCAACCTTTCTGTCTGAATGTGCACGAGGACAAGGGCTCGCGCACACAACAGCTGGCCTCGCGCACACAACAGCTGGGCTCGAGACAACTGTCCGACGTCAGCATAGCATAGGACGCGGGGCCAAGCCATTGGCACAATCTGCCCGCCAGGGCGCGCGCCTGTCTGTGTGCTGCTATCTGCTAGTCAGAGATCAGTGAGCTCAGACGGTGACTTCACCTCCCACATTTGCCTGTCACACTCGCATTCCCGTTTACAAGCAAACTAAATATTGCCGAAAATACTATTTTCCAAAAGCTGTTGTCCCTCCAAGTATCGAAATCAGTAAGATGTTGGCAGTTCTTCTGAACAAAAATGTGGAAAAGTCCTGATTTTTGTATTTGTTATCATAATTTGTGACTCTATTGAAGTCTTCAAATGCTAAAAATCAGTGAGAGTTACTAAAAATCAGCACCGAAAAAACTCACATAACATCAGTGGAAGTTAGAAAGTGTTTCTTAGGCTGCGCTTATAGTGCCGGCGACGCAACGTCGCGCCAAAACAAATACATTGGATCCGTCGCCTTCGCTTATAGTAAGCGCGACAGCGACGTAGCGACGCAGCTGCAAAAAAGTTTGAAGCCACTGAAATTTGATTATGGGAGAGACAGTCACTACATGTGACTGTCTCTTCACCAATCACAGAGCTCCTACTGCACTCTGCCCGCCCCCTACGTGACGTCACTGGCCTTGTCGCCAGCGACGTCACTCCAAACTTAAGTGCAACTTTCGCCAGTGGTGACGGCTGACGTCATCGGTCGCGTCGCCGTCACTATAAACGCGGCCTTAGGCTGCGTCCCCACTGGCGCTGAGCGTGCAGTGCGCTCGGCGCTTGCCGCTTTTTCTTCTTGTACTTGTTATGTAGACATCCCCGCTCACGTGGTGCGTGCACGCTCACCCAAGCTTGGCGCGTGAGCAGACACAAAAAAATTACTTTGAAGCGTGCTCTACTTGCCCGCAATGCCTCTCCCCCTCAGCTCCCCTCCCCCCCCCCACCGTCCGCACTTGCAAAATAGGAAGGACACCCAGCACTCAAGCTTAGAGAGTTGGTGACGTCACCGTTCTCAAGCATGAGCGCGGTCAGCGCCAGCGGGGAGGCAGCCTTAATCTGCAATATTTTCAGTATATCTATACCCTGCTCTGCCCCATAGGCATACCTGGTATGTTGCAGGCCCCGGCATGAAAGAAACTCTATTGATGTACCAGATACGTCAGGACTCTTCAACTAGTTCTACATAAGGGCCAGATCAGTAAACATTTCGATGTTGAAGGGCCACTAACTTATTGTAATGTAAACAATAAGATAGATACATTTAAAGACTTTAAAATTATTATATTTTGTAAGCATTTGTAACAATTATAAACCAAAGAGCGAAATCGCTCAACTACTAAACCCTATTAACGGAAGTCAATTACAGAATTACCTAATAATCCCTAAACTACATAATAATGAAAGCATGTGGGGTGCAACCTGAGTACCAAAAAGGCAGTAACACAGGAAAAATGGAAGGGGTGTATGAGGTTATACACTCCTAAAAGTGGTTCGCTGTCGGAGATATAACAATGATTAAAATTAAACTTAGCCTTTAACTCTAGTCACATGCACACAGGTGTGGTGTTTGTGACAAATTGCTGGCAGAGAGGTGTGATAAGAATTTTTATTTTTGTTAATATTAGAGTTGTAGTGTTTTCTTTATGCCTGCGAGACAAACTAAACACTAACCCTGTGTGAGTCTCATGAGAGAAACACATCTCAGTCCCCAAAGACTGAGTGCTTTTTATATACATACAGCAGACTGTTTTTTCCCCGTTCCCTGTCTTGTTTTTCTTTCTCTATCTTTTATTTGGTGCAAGTTGAGTGAACATGGCTACTGTACTTGCGTTCTTCTCAAGGATGTCTTCTTTCTACCCCCTTTGTATCTAAAGCCCTCTCCCGCCTTAAACCTTTTTCACTGACTGCCCCACACCTCTGGAATGCCCTTCCCCTCAATACCCGACTAGCACCCTCTCTATCCACCTTTAAGACCCACCTTAAGACACACTTGCTTAAAGAAGCATATGAATAGCACTGTGGATAATACTAGACACGTGATACATAAAGCTTGGCCCCCTGCAGACGCACTTACCAGAATGCCCTCCTACTGTCTATGTACGTTCTCCCTACCAATTAGATTGTAAGCTCCTCTGAGCCGGAACTCCTTCCTTAATGTTACTTTTATGTCTGAAGTACTTATTCCCATGACCTGTTATTTATATTATCTCTTATTTATTTGTCTACCCCGTGTATTCCTACTGTGAAGCGCTATGTACATTAATGGTGCTATATGAATAAAGACATACAATACAATACTGTATACAAACACCATACCAAAGAAGCCATGATGTCTAGGGTGAGGAGAGGGGTATCTCTACACTGGGAAGAACTAAATAGGAGCTGGTTCAAGCCTGGCTGGAGAGTGATACAGAGCAGGATGCTACAATGTGCCAGGATGAGTGTATCAGAGGGCTGATTTGGCCTGGAAATTGATCAAGGGTCGAGGTACCCAACATTCAGAGGATCCCAGCAGTCCTAATCTTCACAGCTCTTTGGACATTTACATGCAGACTGCTCTCAACCACCTGGTACTGGTAGACGTTGCAACTCATCACCCTGCGACTGTTGTGGCTGGCGGTTTTACTACCCACCACCAGTACACACTCAAGTGTACCGTTCCTGCTTATTTCCGATCGTTTCTATGCTATCAAAAACGGACAGGCATCCTAAGGACACCTATTGAAGGCCCCGGTTCCTGCACATGTGTGCTACACTCTGCACCACGCTACCACACGTGGAGGACAGGAGAGTGAACAGAGACAGCCCCAGCGCGCGGGTCTGATCTCTCAGAACTGAGATTACCCTTCATACTTCCTATGTGATGCCTTACTCCTGTGATAGACACCAGAATCGGGGATTATTAAAGAAATTTTATATGTAAGTTACTAATTTTATTATTTGTTGCTAATACAATATCTATCTCTCATCTTGGTGCGCTTTTGTGTTTTTTCTTGTTTTGCTGATATTGGTATCACCATCGGGGTTCCGGTGGAGACCACATTTGGAGGTGGGGGAGACACCTCATAAACACAGAAGCAGCAAAAGAACTGAGAGGGACCAACACTCCAAGTTTAAAGAGCCAGAGCGCGGACTGAACTTTTCATTTCACAACTCATCACCCAGTTTCAGTAGTGGGCTGCTGCAGAGCAGGCAAGGCAGAACTGATGCACCAGCTGGAACTTGCTAGACTCAAGCGGGAGGCCGCAACACCCAAATGCAGAGTCCATCATTTCCAGACCCCGTCCACAGCATTTTTCTAACCTGGAGAAAATTGGGAATGTGGACACCTTCCAGCGTGGGTTTGAAAAAACCTTCAGACAGTACCAGCTGCCTTGTGATCAGATAGTAAAGTATCCAACACTGGGATTAGATAGAGACAGAGCTCTGGGATTCTGGGAGCTCCTGGAGGCAGAGCTCTGGGAGTGTTTGCTGACCTTTTGAGCACTTTTCGACCAGGTTTATGAGCCCATCAAAATTGCGTTGCTACATTTTAACATCACCACTATGGTCTGCCAGCAGAAGTTCAGGGCCCTGTAGCAGGGTGCTACCGACGGCCTTTTTGAGCTTGTGGGGCGCCAGGCCACTGTATGCAAACAGTGGATTGGGGGGGCTGGATTTTGAAAGCTTTGAGTGACTACAGGATCTCATAATCCAGCAGCAGTTTTTAAAACTGTGCCCACCCAAAGTGAAAGAGTGGGTGATGGATAGAAATCCCAAGTCAGCCACGAAGGCTGGCAACCTTGCAGATGCTTCCATGGCTAACAGCACCAGCAGTTAAAAAGGGGGTCCAAGTATGGAAAGGGAGCGAGCTGCAGAAACCCCACAACCTCCTCCAGTTAAGCCGGCTGAGGCTTTATCTGCTGGGACAGTTTGCACACTGAGGCAAGGGGATACCTGTCTGTGTTTTGCCTTCAACAATTTGGGCCATATCAGTACTGTCTGCCCAGAAAAGAAGAAACCTGCATTTGGAGAGGATCGCCCTTTAGGAACACGCCCAGTTGCTTATGTTGTGTCTGGGGTGCAGGAAAATAGGGATGCCCATTTACAGTCGGTCACTATATATCACTAATTTTAGTATTATATTATTCAGATCATTATTCAGATCATTATTCCAGGACAGCCTATCCTATAGCATATACGGTAGGGCGGTACATTTTCACTGGGACATCAGGCTGGTGTATATATTTCTACCTTTTCCGTTAATTCCCCTGGTGTTAGACAAAATCAGGGGAGACAGAGCGGAAGTCAAAGCCATATTGCTAAATTGGCCTAGGAGAGTCTGATTTTCACAACTAATTAATATGGCCATTGAGGATGATTGGCAAATACCTATAACCAGTGGTTGACAAATCACCAAAAAATCTACTCGCCACACAAAAAAATCTACTTGCCACCTAGTACCAAAAGTGTGCTGCTTGGGCCAATATTTACTCGCCCGGGGGTTAAATCCACTCGCCCGGGGCGAGCAAATGTATAGGTTTGTCGAACACTGCCTATAACACCAGGGACCTTGAAACGGGCCAATCAGAAATTCGAATACACAAAGCTTTAGTTTGATGGCTTGGCAATTGAGTGGGAGCAACTTAAAACCTTGGAACTACTGTATTGGCCAGGCTAATATATACACCATTGTATGTTAGAAAGCCTTTTACAAGAATGTACAGTATCTTAGGATATGGCAGAATTTCAAGAAATGGGTAGACAAAGCATAGTCTGACACTCCTATATCGTCTGTACTGGATTTTTTGCCTAGACGGTTTTCACACGGAATTAAGCTTCAGTACGCTTAAAAAACACATTTGAGCCTTATCATTATTATTACAGAAGGATCTATCAGAAAACAGGCTAACTAAGCGTTTTTCACAAGCAATCAAAAGACTAAAGCCTCAGTTTCGGAAAAAGCCAGCGAATTGGAGGTACATTTGTTTCTTTATTTTTGTGAAGAGCAGGACATGCTCAAAAGGAAGATACAGATGTAGCCAGACACATTGTACTTGCAGCTGTGGGATTCCCTCTACGGATTGCACCAGTAGTGGGGGGAAACCTCGCTGCAAGGGTTTACCAATAGGAAGTAATGGACCAGAAATGCCAAGGGAGTCTCAGTTTTCCCTAAGTGAAAGTTGCTGCTTTTAGTGTTTTTAGCTGGAGTTACAATTAGTAGTTTGGCTTCATCTCTACGAACATTATTTGAGTTAAACTCATAGGCTACTGGCAGAGATTGCTAATTTAAGGTTGTGCCTCATCCTTACTGTAATTTTTTACAAAACCCCTAATCACGTGCTGCTCTGCTCAATGCTGTATCCTTTTTGCACGACTTTTCTTTACTACTCTATCATGGCTGGCATTTGTTTCACTCACTGACCTTTACCTCTTGAACTGTCTTACCATACAATACCACTACTTTTTGAGAAGCCACATTGGCCCAGATGTACGAAGCTCAGTTGAATCAGGGCAAATAACGTGCCGTTACCTAAATAGAGTTTAATGGGTATCCACGAAGATAATTATATGCAAAAACAACGTCCGTCACCAAAAGAAGTATCGTAGCCATAAATGCATTAGCGGGTACGTTCATAGCGCCGAGACACGTTAAGCAATACAAGGCATATGCACATTGAAAAAAATATAACGTACATTGCAAGTAACGCACATGCATTCCAGCCACATAACTCACGTGCATTATCTAAACGTAACCCCCATGCAATACATAGGGAAGGTTTTAAGCCATATTAGCCTGACCCCACAGGTGTGAACATAGCTGAGGAGGCTTCCACTTCTGCTGCTGCTGTCGCTGATGCTGGGAGAATCGGGAGCATTAGAGTCACTGATGAGGTGTTGGATATCATAATCAATGGGGTGGTGGATGACCATTCCAAATTATATGGGTAACTGTGCCCAAGAACCAGTACTGTGGAAAAGAACCACACTTGGGCCAATATTCTCAGCAGCATAAATGCCCAGGGGAATACTGTCTGCATTGTGGATATGCTGAAGAAATGCTGGGAAGCCAGCAAGAGGAAGCTGCAAAGATAACTGTATGACAATCTGTCAGACCAGAACTCTTTCACGATATCATAGCACCAGACAGGACAAAGCAGTTCAATAAAGAGTATTTATTCTGGCTAAAGCCAGCAAGCACAACGCAAAACACAATCAGAGCGTACACTCACCAACACAGGGAATACGGGAGAATCCTAACTGCCTAGTTGCCAGGCACCACTTCAAAGGCTTATCCAGAGTTTGCTTCCACTCCTATAGTGGTAAGGACCGTCCAGACCTCTCTGGTACTGAGCATTTTCAAATTCCCTGCTCAAAAGTCCTGCTCTGTGCTTCTCCAGCAACTAACAGTCCCACAGCACATAAGCACTTTTAAATCTCCCGCTCAGTTAGGCTCCCAGCATCTTTTTCGGATGTCTCCGGCACAGCCTCGGAGCACACCGCTTAGTCCACCTTCATGACAGGATCAGAATGAGACCTACACCTGACTGACCGTTCTGTTCTGACTGACAGATTAAATCTGTCAGTGGTGATATTGGATACCGAGGCTTGAGCCTCATTACTCCAAGTTCTCTTGTTGAGTGTATTGTCGCACTCTTTAGGAAGCTTCTTGATCTGTGTTACTTGCCACAGTTGAGTTGGTTTCACAGGGTCAGCGCTGTGATGGGGAGACCTACACCTCTGATCGGTTTCACCTTTCATAGATTTCCCGCTGCCATAGGAAATCATGGTAAATGGGGCAGTGACCAATCACAGCGCAGATGCTGCATGGGGACCAATCAGCACGCAAGGACTCATCTGCATTTGCCAAACAGGGCTTGAGACGGGCTGTAGGCAAGTTAAAGGGCAGGGGGGGGGAATATGAATGGGCCAATGGGAGCAGCTCCTACCAGTGGGAGCTTGGCAACGGCTTCCCCGGCCACCAGGATATCCACACTGAGCTCAGCGCCAGGATGTCTGGGGGAACGGCCAAATGCTCCGCTTTTACGGAGGATTGCCCCATGACCCAATCTCTGCCACTCTCCCTTTGTTCCTGGCACTACTCCTCCCCCTTCAGTCCTAGCACTGGACAGTTCCATGGACATCTCGCCGGTGGGTGGCCGAGGCTGGAGTGGCTATCACTTCCACATAGGAGATGGGATGCCGGGCTTGGAACTGCAAGAGCAGTGGGCAATCCTGCCACAGGTGCCCAGTCTGATTACATCCAAAGCAATTTTCTCCATTAATTTTGAGTGGTAACACTGATACATGTTTCATATGCATTACAAGATAATGTGGATACAAGAATTATTTCAACACCCCTACAAGCATCACTTTGATTTGACTCTGTACCATTGAATTTTTATATATATCCCTTAAAAATACTCTCTAGCACCGGTTTCCAGACCTTCGTTCTACATTTACAAGTATCAAAACAATACTTCCCAGCATGAGATGCTTTACCCTAAAAAATGTTGTGTCACAACACCTTACTGCTTCCGCAATGGCCAGGAAATTCAAATGAAAGTTTGTGTGGTCGTGTCTCGTGTTTGCTTTGTGTGTTTCCACACATTTCCTCTTTTGATCTTCACTTCTCACCTACATACAAAAGAGGCAGGACTTACCCAGTTTGAGGTTTGTAGTGTTTTCTAATATTGCTCACTGTGGTGTCATTGATATAAACATTGGGCTGACATATATTGAAGTTTAAAACAGAAGTCCCACCTAGATGCTTTTTTATTTCTTTTTTTACTTTGAGGGTGTGTAACAGGGACTTATCACTGTTGGAAAAACATTCCTCTAATCCAGCAGTGTGCTGGTTAATTGCACACCAGCAATCAACCACACTCCACCTTGCTGATTAGGACTGTCAGAAAAAGCCTGTTCTGCGAAACAGGAAGATGATTTCCTTAGCCCACAACTAGAGCTGACCAGAAGAAAATATGTCTTGAGCTGCAGAAGGACTGTATGCTGATAGCAAGACATAGGGAGCAGACCTCTATACCTGGACACAGACATTGCCATAGCACACAAGGGTGATGACCCAGGAGAGCAGAGAGGCCTTTCCTTACAGCTACAACAAACAGATAAGAGACTTTCTTCTTGGACTATTGTATATCTATATGTATATATGTTTGGGGGTTGTAACTAGCGTATCTACCCACCCAGTTAGAAAGGGACAGAGTAAAGGTGTAGATATTCTCCAAAGCGGAGTAGGCCTTTATTTTGTTTATTTTGAATGTTTTTGCCGTGTTAAAGGAACAGGCGCAATAAAGCCTCATTTTAGTTTCACCTTAAAACAGTCTCCATTGTGTACCTCTGCACACATCTCTTACAGGGTGTTTTAGAGCAGGGGGTGTGCAAACTTTTCCCCGTGCGCACCGCTACCTGCTCACCTTTGCGCCTCGCGCCCCCCCCTGCTCGACCTCAGTGTCAAATGAAGCACGTGGTCATGTGACGTCACGTGATGACGCCGGGTTACCAGGACGATGCATCGCTGGAAGGGAAGGTAAGTGCGTTATAGAGGCCTCGCGCGGTCCCCCGGCATTTAATTTAAATGCCTCGGGGGAGAGCACAGGACCTCTATAAATACCGCGTTCCCCCCAGAAAATCTAGCGCCCCCAGTTTGAGCACCGCAGGTTTAGATGATGCGAACCAGGGGGTCACCCCGAGCCGAACCGTGCTACTTTCAGCTCTAGGGACCCCCTGGTTCTTGAGATAGTTACTGATACTTTTAGCATGTTATTGATTATTAAGAATTTTCATTACATTTAAAATGATAGATTATGAATTGACAATACCTTTGTGAACACTACACATGATTTTAACACGTCAATTATAAATGCAATTATCTCTCTTTATTATAAAACTATTTTGTCTGTCCCTCCATGAGATATAGCTCATCTGTGACATCATAGTGCACATAGCCTGGTGGCAGATATGCAGAGTCAGCTAGCTAAAAAAGTTTTTAGACAGAAAGCAGACAAGGAAAGAAAGTGTCAGTTGACATGAGGAGAAAGCAGGAATGCTGGAGGAGACAGAGGCAGAAAGAATTGATGGCATCATAAGGTATTAAATTAAAGTGATGCGGTGGAGAGAGAAGGGAGAGGAGTGTATATGCCAACCCCATTTTTTTTCTCTGAAGGAAAGGCCAAGTGCACCCGTGGATATCGCTTATCAAAATATTTGGGATATGTTTGTGTACAAAAATGTCGGCACGTAGTTTCCTGTAATCTGTGAATGCAACTTTTCTTAGGGCAATTTAGTCCTAGAGACAAATAGGGGAACCCCCGCAGCTGTCTAGAGGTAATAGGTGTAGGTGCTCCCTAGGTAGGTATGAATAATATTAGAACAGAGAACAGGAACCTAGTATGGGCACTCTAAACCCCTGAAGGGTGATATGATGAACACATTAAAACATACACTTTATTAAACAAATTAAAATAATGGGTATTAAAACGATAATTAAACGCTCCGATCCTATAAATATGAACACTCAGTGAGGTGTTCTGGATCAAATTGAGTAAACTGCACTTAACCACTAAATTGTGTACTGCAGTATGAACAAGTGGGTAATGTAGACCACTGTCCAGTATTACCAGGACGCCGTGAATGAACACTACTGTAATGGTGTGTGCTAGTATATATAGACCCTAAAGGTGAAATGTACAGCACACTGACACGACTATGTGGACCCTAGCCAGGACTGCCAAAAGGCAGTTGGGCAAAGTATCTGGCTAGATAATGTGGGTCCAGGCCACATTCAGATGTGACAAGGAGATGTTTCTGGAGGTAGCTATTGGTATAAATGACCTGGATAAAGGGTCTAATGAGTCAGCTCAGTTCCACTGGGTATGTGATAAGTACGGTGAAGCTGAGTAGAAGGGAGCTCAACAATTGGTCCCATTCCACTATGTGGACTTAACATACTAAGCATGCACACTTAATGCACAGGTAGGACTGAACAGGCAGGCTCCGTGTAGAGTCTGTTCAGAAACCTCTCAGGTAAGTAATACGTCTGCTGATATTAGGATAATAATGTCCAACCAGTAATAGGTATCTGTATAGTAATAAACAGTACTGATCCAACACCAGCTCTGTTGTCAGAGCTGGTCTCTAAAGGATCAGTACTAGATGAGAGGTAGAAGATGTATATACATAGTAACGCTGTATGTAGGATTGACAGCTCCTGGTAAACTGAGCTCCCTAAAGATCATGCGATCAAGTGGGAAACTCAAATGAAGAATTGCGCGCTGCAGTTAATGGCGAACACTGCCGCCAGCTGACTCGCGGGTAGGCAAGTGAGTCCTGCGCGTGCACCCATCTGCCGACGCGTCTATGGGCGCGTTGAGGTCACATGCTCGGTTTCGGCCGGGGGAGTGGCAACTGATGCTCATGGGTCAGTGCCTTGTGCAGTGGTGGATGTGTATCCTTGCCGCGCCCCCTGCGTCTCCGGGCTGTGATTCACACACGTGTGTGTGACACGTCCGTACGTGATGACATCGGACGTCCACGTCACGTGATGTACACGAAAGTTTCGACGATTGGTGTGGCTGTGTCTCGATCACATATAAATAACACTCCAGATGGGTAAGTATTTATTCACCTTGATAAAGGACTATTAATAGTCCGAAACGCGTTGGTGTGGTTTTTGTTTTTGATCGTGGATGTTCATCCCCATGTGAGTCTATTCCAGTTTATCCACATATATTCTGGACATTGTTTATATCATTTTGTTCCATAGAAATAGATGTTCATCATACTGGTCACCGGCAGGTGTCTACTATAATTATATCCTTACTACTGTGCTGTGTGGGATTATAGTTTGCCAGTACACATCTTTTGGTACCATCTGCTACATCCGTTTATTGGGTTAATTCCATCTACAAGAATTTATCATTCTTTCAGTATTGCTGTTTTCTATGGAGCACCATACAACGTTTTTCCAATCCCAGCGGGACTGAGGGTTCTCTTCCTCCATCCACTCCCATTCAAGTCACAGAGATATCTCGAATGAGAGTGGAAGGATGGGCTTTGGCCGTGGCAAGCCCGAGCTTCCCACAAACAGGGGAAGTATGTAACAAGGGATTTATCCCTGTTCAGGAAATGTGCCTCTAATCCAGCAGTGTGGTGGTTAGCTGCTGGTAGTCAATTAACCAACACCACCTGGCTGATTAGGTTTGTTAGAAAAGCGTGCCTTTGAGACAGGAAGTGAGATTTTTCCTGAGTCTCACAAGTTGTGGGACTGACCATAGGAACAGACGTCTTGAGCCTGCCCGAGACTGCCCTCTGCCAGCAAGACACAGAGGAAAGGACTTCTAAAACCTGGAGAACAAAGAAGCATTCCCCTACAAGAAACAGATAAGACTTTACTTTCTAAGACTTTTTGTATATCTGCACATATCAAGATATGTTTGGGGCTGCTAATCTAAAGTGAGTTGTTGACTGCATAGGTTTAACTAGACATACTTCCAAGTGGAACAGAAGCTTTGTTTGACCTCTTATTTGCATACGTTTGGATGATTTTCTTGTGTTAAAGAAACAGGCGCAATAAAAGCCTTATTTAATTTCACCTTAAAACAGTCTCCATTGCATACCCTGCACATGTCCTCTTACACAGCGCTTATAGTGCCGGCGATAGCAACGTGACGTTGCGGCAAAACAAATGCATTGCCGCCGATGCGTGCGCTTATAGTAAGCTCGACGCGACAGAGCGACGGATGGGTCGTGATCACTGGAAGTCATGTCATGTTGATTTTCCAGCGATCGTCGCCTAACCGTCGCATCGCCATCGCCGGCACTATAAGCGTAGCCTAAGGCATAACACACTTTCAAAATAAACAGAAGGATATTCTTTCACTTCAGCCCAGAGGAATAGGCCACTTCTGTTCCGCCTGGTGTACCTCCCAGCCAAAAATCACCAGATGTCTCTTTCCGGGAATATGTTCAGGACCTTGATACCTCATTCAAGATTTCACGATCAGTATCAGGTGTGTTCAGTTCCCTTGGAGATTCCCGTGATCAAAAGTGTCTGAATCAAGTCCAGCAAACCTGTCAGTCATTACATCCCGTGGGTGAGCAGAGGCGATTTTGACCTTCAGTCTCCTGAGTCTATCTCTTTCCTTAAATTTAACTCTGCCACAACTCCAGGGGTGCATGTTCAGAAATCTCAAACTCTCTCGCAGAGGGTGAGCTTTTTTTTGGTGTACCATTCTTCAAACTTACTACCAGGTTCTCTGTAGGGCAGCAAGCGGTCCCATTTTGTCTTCTTTATCTATTTCTTTACCTTGTGGGTACTACTTTAAACCCATGGCTCTCAGCATATCTTTCACCTCCTGTAGGCTTCTTGACTTTATGACCTTACCCATATATCAGACCATTAGATGGAACGGAAAGCCCCTTCGGTACTTAATTCCACTTGCCCGCAGTTGTGTGGTGATGAGTTCAAGCTCCCTTCTGCAGGCAAGAGTAACAAGAGAGAGAGATCCGGATAGATTTCAAGTGTTGAACCTTCAAATACAATAGGACCAGGTTGTCTAGACACCTTCAAAAGTTCTTCTTTAATCCTACAGTAGTGAAAGCACAGAATGATATTGTGTGGTCTGTCCAGATTACTTATACATCTCTATAGGGTTCTATGTGCCCTATATAAGTGATACATAAATTAATCCTACCGGGCCGCCACCAATCTAAGAGCTGCACAGAGAGAGCCCAGACAATCTACTTGCTCAGGGATTCCACGGATCCATACGTTATTCCTCCTTGTGCGACTTTCCAAATCCTCATATTCTTGTAACTCATTAATGAATTCCAGGGATTGTTTAACTGTCTGAGAGAGAGCTTTAAATTCCCCAACCAGTTAATTAGTCTTGGTCTTAAGGGTATTTCTCCTTGCTCCTAAAGAGGAGATCTTTCTGCTATTTTCTTTTAGGGCAGCATTCATTTCCCTCTGCAACATGGCTGTTATATTTAGGTAAAGATTGTTGTGCTCTGCCGAGTGGGAGCTGGGTCTGGTGCCGGGGCAATGTCTGACTCACCTTTTTCAAGATGGACGTCACCCAACCTGCTCACGGGTCCTTTTTCAACCTGCTCACGGGTTGCTTAGCATTAATGTCAGGTCCAGGGACCCCCTGCTTCCCAGACCTCCGTCTGGGATGCCGTATCTTGGGGTTGTTTAAATGTCCCGGTCACGTGGGACGTGACGTGGGAGATTTAAACTTGCAGGAGATACCAGCACCCCATACAGAGGTCTGTACCTCGGATAGCAGGGGGACCCCGGACCTGAAATGAATGCGGTTCAGCTCAGGAGACCGCCTGCTTCAATACTGCGTACTAGGAATAAGAATACAAATAGTGCGATCTGCTGTAAGAGCTGTGCCAGGAGACACAGAGAGTGTGACTGCTTCTCCCTGACCTCTCTGTACAGCTCTTAGATTGATGCGGCCCGGTAGGATTACCTCTGCAGGCATCCCATTCTGAAGCAGGGAAATTCACTGTGCGCTGGACCATGATCGCTCTTGCCCGCGATCACAGACGCACTTAGGCCGCTGTCCACCCACTCCAAGTGCTGCACGGCGAAACTTGAATCGCGCCACATTTGTATCTAATGAACTACAGTAGAACATTTTTTCAAATCCAACATCACTAATACTCTTAATTCCATTTGTTTTCCCCCTTTCTCCCCGTCCCTTATGTTTAATTTAGTACACTGTAGAACTGGCATTTGAAAAAGAACCTAATAGTAGGTTGGATGCCTACTTTTACAGATTTTCTCCAAGCTACTTAATCCTATTAAATTATTAAAATATCCATACCCCACCCCTCTTCCCTTTCTTTAAATGTATTTATACAATGAGTAATGATTGAGAACACTGACTACTACAAAATGTTGGCTGAAATAGACACAATATAATGGTGAAGAGGCATTACCTGCACACTGTCACACTCTCATCTTGTTGATACTTAAAATCACTCTTAGGATTGGATGCTTGTAACAGGGCCTTAACCCCTGTCTAAAAGGGCTTCATTAGAAAGTCTGTATTGGGCCGAGGAATCCAGCAGGGAACTGGTTAATTGCAGCTAGAGACAATTAATCAGTCTCCACCTGGCTCTGACACATAGAAAAAGCCTCCTGTGTCAACTGCAGGAGATCTTTTGAACACAGAGGGACTACTGTTGTTGCCAGAAACAGACTCACTGAAACATTGTCTTGAGCACAGAAGGATGGTGCTTCCCGCAAGACACCAAGAACCAGGCCTCTGTTCCAGAGCCCAGCAGACCCTTCAACTCACCAGAGGGTGGCCCCCCAACGGACACCAACCTAGACCCAGAGACTGACATAAAAGGGCCCCTGCTTGCAGGCATGTCTTTGGACTTTGGACTTTGGGGTCAAAGGTTGGAAAGAGGCTTATCCTCCCAGCCCTGCAGATAAGCACTGGAAAAGTCAGTAAGCCCTTACAAAGGGATATGATGTTTATTTATTTTTGTGTTTCCTTAAAATGCATTATTTAAAGTGATGAGCTGAATTAAAGCCATGGTTTAATTTCCCCAAATCTGTCTCCTTGGTTGTACCTCTGCGTGTGTCTCTTACAATGCTCCTAGGCCTTCCTGAGTCCATAGAATCGTGGCCGGGTTCCTGATCACGCAGAGACCGTGATGTGGCACTCAATCTGGGTCTGTGCATGTGAATATTAATCAGTCACTTAAAAATGATCAGTGCTGGGATGTTTTTACTGTATACGCTGATGTTGAGGAAGTGGGTTCCTAATCTCTAGTTTGTTATCTCCTCTCTGGTTATTTTATTAGTGAGAAATGGGACTAAGGAGCACACCAAATGTTGGTTTTAACATACAGTAAAAGATTATGAAGTTGCATACCATTTACAATAGCTATTATTTTAATCCTATTTTGTTTTGGTTCCCTCCCACCACACCCAGTACACTTAATGTAGTCAATTGTAATGAATCCTATTAAGTTATTGCTCCTCCTGTCTCTCTCCTTATATTGACGAATGACTACTTTTTTTATGACTAAGGTGAGAGCATGGGCTGTCAGCCTCTCTCATGGCATGGATGAGCTGGCTCACCTCAGGCCTGAGGACCACCAAGACTCAAGGCCCCATACTATCGGGCAAGCACCATCCTGAAGTCCTGGGCTTTAAGAACTATGCTGTATGAAGAGTTGCTGCAGAATGTCCAATAAACCTACTTGTTCACCATACCTCTGCCTGGGTGTCAGTTCCTGGGCAGGAGAGGTAGGGAGTGATGTAAGGGAGCTGACATCCTACATCCTAGGATCCCATCACAGCTGGAGGCGCTGAAACCATGAGCAAGAACCCAGAGACCACTCAAAAGCCTGTCCTGTTGCCCCTTACCATCGTGGCTACTCAGCTCTCCTGAACCAGCAGGTATGCCTCAGCACTACACTAGATAGTAATTCAGTCCTTCTCCCAGGGACACACACACACACACGGGTTACACGTATATAGCCTTGTTTACACTGTAAGTAGGCATAACATATGAGTCAAGTCAACAACGTATTATCACTTTATTCAAACACCTGCACTTAGACACTGTTTAATGTTTTTTCTTGCTGAACACATCCCAGGCTCCCCCTGGAATCTGAAGACTTACAGAGGGATCACACCAAAAAGGCTTAAGTAATGGGGTTTAATAAATAGGAGTTTATTCTGTGTTAACTGGGGTCTACTAACTCCCTAGGTTCTGGCCATGATATAAGCCCACTTACCCAGGTCGTCTACTGCAAATCTAGACTTGTCCGCGGTTACAAAGTCCTCAAATCATCGCTGGCTCGTATTTTCAGGTAATCTCTGATAACCGAGACTACCTACGAGCAACGTCTGACTGCGCAGAGTTCTGGAGCCGCCTTGCATTTGTAGACACATGGAGAAGCGGAGCTCGGCCAATCACCTCATCTCATCTGGCAATGGCCACGGTGGGCTCTTTTCTGACTGGCTGATCTGTATTTCCCGCGTTACCTGACATCACAATTTGGCTAATGCCTCCCTATCTTCTCCCTATCTTCTGTGGAAGGACAATCGGTCCAATCACAGAAGATAGGGAGGCATTAGCCAATTGTGATGTCAGGTAATGCGGGAAAAACAGGTCAGCCAGTCAAGAAGAGCTCCTACGGTGGCCATTGCCAGATGAGATGATCTTGCTCAGAGTTCCACAAGGGAGGATGAGATAGCTCTGATTTGGCGGTCCCGAAAATTACTCTGTTTTTGGCCCGTGTGTAAAACCAGCAGGGGACATTTGTACCAAATCTTCCCTAGCCCACCCAAGTCCTGAAAACTGGCTGGAAATTGGGACCTGCATGCTGTTACATGGGTGTGGATACCCTCCAGCCTAGGAAAATCAATTGTCCAGCAGAGGTCTATGGTTCTCAGGGGGAATGGGGTTTCTGACCTTGCCCCCTATGTCCAGCAAAGAAGTAGTACATTCAGGGTTGCTGACAGCTTTCCCGGGGTCCAGGACTAGAGTTTACACCGGCCCCCGTGTCGACAGTCTTGCGAGCTCCCCCATTTTTCACACCTATGTCTCTCATTCCCCCTCTCTCATTCCCGCCATCCTCCCTCCTCTCTCTTCCCCCCTTTTTCTCACTCCCTCTTTCATCTCACCCTCTCCCTAAGGGAAAATGGCAAAAGGGGGGGGGGGAGAATGACAGAGAGAGAAGGGGAGAGAAATGCAGAGAGTCGGGGCAAGAATGACAGAGATGGGGGAGGAAGAGAATGACAGAGAAGGGGGAGAGTGAAAGAGAGAGGGGGAGAATGACAGAGAGAGAGGGGGGAAGAGAATGACAGAGAAAGGGGGGGAGAATGACAGAGAGAGGTGAAGAGAATCACTGAGAGAGGGGGAAGAGTGACAGAGTGAGGAGGGAATTACAGATAGAGGGGGAGAGATTGATAGAGAGAGGAAGAGAATGACAGAGATAGGTGGGGAAAAAAAACAGGGAAAGGGGGCGGGGGAGAATTACATAGAGAGGGTAAGATAATGGCAGAGTGAGGGGGATAGAATGACAGAGAGATGGGGGAATAGGATGACCGAGAGGGGGGAATAGTATGACAGAGAGGGGGGAGAGAATAACACAGGGGGGAAGAGAATTACAGAGAGAGGGGGGAAGAGAGAGGGGGAGAAAATGACAGAGATGGGGGATAGGTTGACAGAGAGGGGGGGAGAGATAGGCAGAGAGATGGGGTAAAATAATGATAGAGATGGGGGAAGAGAATGATAGTGAGGGAGGAAAGGAATGATAGAGGGGAGAGAATGACTTGGGGGAAGAGAATGACAGAGAGAGGGGAGAATGACAAAAAAGGAGGGAGAGAATGACAGACGGGGGAGAGAATGGAGGAGAGAATGACAGAGAGAGGGGGAGAGAATGACTGAGAGGGGGGATGACAGAGAGAGGGGGAGAGAATGACAGAGAAGGCGGGGAGAGAATGACAGAGAGATGTGGGATAGGTTGACAGAGAGGGGGGAAAGATAGGCAGAGAGATGGTGGGGAGAGAAAGACAGAGAGATGGGGTAAAATAATGATAGAGATGGGGAACAGAATGATAGTGAGAGAGGAAAGGAATGATAGAGGGGGAGCAAATTACATGGGGGGGGAGAATGACAGAGAGAGGGGGAGAATGACAGAAAAGGAGGGAGAGAATGGAGGAGAGAATGACAGAGGCGGGGTGGGTGGGGAGAGAATGACAGAGAGAGAGGAATAGAATGACTGACAGGGGGGATGACAGAGAGAGGGGGAGAGAATGACAAAGAAGGGGAGGAGAGAATGACAAAGATAGAGAGAGAGAGAGAATGACAGAGAGAGGGGGAAAAGAATAACAGGGAAAGGGGGTGGGGCAGAAATACATAGAGAGAGGGGGGAGGAGAATGACAGAGAGAGGGGGATAGAATGACAGAGAGATGGGGATAGGATGACAGGGAGGGGGATAGTATGACAGAGCGGGGGAGAGAATGACAGAGAGAGGGGGAGAATGACAGAAAATGAGGGAGAGAATGACAGACGGGGGAGAGAATAACAGAAAATGGGGGGGGGGGAATGACAGAGACGGGTGGGTGGGGAGAGAATGACAGAGAAGGGGGGAGAGAATTACAGAGAGAGAGGGTGGGAATGAAAGGGGAGGGAGTGACAGAGAGAGAGGGGGAGAGAATGAGGGTTATTTGTGTGTCGGGGGGCTCAACCTGAAGGGTTTTTTAACGTAGACGTATGCTTGTTCCATGTAACGCATATGCAGGTCATTTTGGAATGACAGTTCTACTTACTGTAAATTTACCTTGATTATCCCCGGGCAGAGGCTGAAGATAGGGTGGCAGCAATCCGTTGTAGAAGTTGTATCAGTTGATGAAAGGGGTGGGCTGCCCGCAGTTGGTCGACTCGATCATGCAGTTGGGATGTAGGTTCATCTAGTTTTCGTAGTTGGTTGGTCCGTACTGGTGCTGGTAATCAGTAGCGCAACCAGGGGGTTGCAAGGGTGTATTTGCAACCCCCAATAACTGCTATTAGACTTACAGAAACCCCACACTCCTCCCCACAGCAATTAAACTTATTGCCATGGGAGAGAGTGGGGCCTCTGTAATAGAGTGTGACGGTGCTCATCTCAAATCAGGAAGTAGGGATGCAAATAAACCGACCACAGCCCAGGGACAGAGTCCTGTAAGAGTATCCGTAGTCGGTACGGAAGCAGGAGTCAGGGCTGGCGGCAGAGGTGCAAAGTCAGGGAGACAGGCAGAGGTCAGAGATGGTGGCAGAGTTGCAAAGTCCAGAAGTCAGGCGGAGGTCAGGGCAGGCGGAAGGCAGCAAGATCGGGGTAACAGTCCGGGGTCAGCAATAGGGAATCAAAACAGGCGAGAGGGTAAAGCGTAACTGCAAACGGTAGAACTTTGCTCGGCGACTCCCTATAGAAACTGCAGCCTTATAAAGCAGGCTGCCAGAACCAAAAATAGCCAAAGTGAGCAGAAAGGGCAGGAGAGACAGAAAACCTGGACCGTAGTGAAAACCCGGCACGGATCGAGCAGAATCCTTACAGTATCCAACTCTTAAGGAGAGACCTCTGGGTGATCTAAGCCAGTTTGGCAGGGAATTTCCGATGAGAGGCCTGGACCAGGTTTGGAGGCATGGACATCCCTGGATTTGATCCATAAATTTTCTTCGGGTCCATAATCCTTCCAATGGACCAGGTACTGTAGTCTGCCATGGGATCTACAGGAATCCAATATTTGGCTTACTTCAAATTCCTTATGGCTATGCACCAAGAACGGTCTAGGAGGAGGGAGGGTAGGAGGAGAGAAGGTGTTCTGGACAAACGGCTTGAGGACGGAGACATGGAACACTGGGGGTATTCATAAATTATCCAGTTTGCACGCCACCGGGTTGACTTGTTTCAAGATTTTATAAGGTCCAATAAACTTGGGCCCGAGTTTGGAGGAAGGCAGTTTCAAGCGGATATTTCCGATCAAATCCCGCATCTCACACTCCATTCTTCTCCTCACTTTTAAAGCTTTACATTCTTCTGCCCCTCCTTACATCTCATCCCTAATTTCTCGCTATGCACCATCCAGACTCTTGCGTTCTTCTCAAGGATGTCTTCTTTCTACCCCCTTTGTATCTAAAGCTCTCTCCCGCCTTAAACCTTTTTCACTGACTGCCCCACACCTCTGGAATGCCCTTCCCCTCAGTACCCGACTAGCACCCTCTCTATCCACCTTTAAGACCCACCTTAAGACACACTTGCTTAAAGAAGCATATGAATAGCACTGTGGATATTCTGAACACAGGATACATAAAGATTGGCCCCCTGCAGACGCACTTACCAGAACTCCCTCCTACTGTCTCTGTACGTTATACCTACCTACCAATTAGACTGTAAGCTCCTCGGGGCAGGGACTCCTCTTCCAAAATGTTACTTTTATGTCTAAAGCACTTATTCCCATGATCTGTTATTTATATTATCTGTTATTTATTTGATTACCACATGTATTACTACTGTGAAGCGCTATGTACACTAATGGCGCTATATAAATAAAGACATACAATACAATATTTTTAGTAGCCAGCCAGACCTGATCTCCCACTTGAAACAGAGGTGGTGGTCGTCGAAGTTTATCTGCCTGGGTTTTTTGCTGGAGAGCGGCTTAAGTCAGATTAACCTGAATTTTCTTCCAGAGTAACTGAATTTCTTTGATTTTGTCATCCACTGCAGGAACTCCATAGAGGGGACTGAAGGACAGCGGGATGGTAAACGTAGGCACAGAAGAACTGTGATTCCAGTGTTGAACCGTGCTTCATGGAATTGCGGGAAAACTCAGCCCACGGGAGCAGATCAACCCAGTCGTCCTGTAGCTCAGAAACAAAACAGCGAAGGAATTGTTCTAAGGATTGGTTGGCCCTTTCCGTGAGACCAGTGGACTAGGGATGGTAGGAAGAAGAGAAATGTAAGAAGATACCCATTCTTTGGCAGAAGGCTTTCCAAAATCTGGAGATAAATTGGGATCCGCGATCTGAAACTATATCTGTTGGGACTCCATGGAGGTGGTATATCTCCTTAATAAAGATCTCCGATAGTTCAGAGGCCGTAGGTAGCTTCCTGAGAAGAACAAAATGGGTCTGTTGTGTGAATAGGTCGACCAGTACCAGTATGGTAGTCATACCCCTGAAGGGAGGCAGCTCCACAATAAAATCCATAGAAAGGTGGGTCCATGGGCAGGTGGGAACTGGCAATGGCTGGAGCAATCCACAGGGTAATGTCCTTGGCACCTTCGTCTGAGCGCATATAACTCAGGCTGCAAAAACTCCTGTACGTCTTTGCGGAGCTCTGGCCACCAAAATATTTGTTTGAGGAAATCGCAAGTCTTCCTAACCCCCGGGTGACCAGCCGTGTCGGAGTTATGATCCCATTGCAACACCTCACTTCGGAATTGGGGGGGGGACACAAATAATTTAGACTTCCAACATAATAGTTCCTTTCCGCGGAAACATTTTTTTTAGAAAACAAGGCACAGGGATGGATTTTCCCATGAAAATCTTTCCTTTGAGAAAGAACGGCTCCGGCTGCCAGATCAGATGCGTCCACTTCAAGCACGTAGGGTTTTGTAGAATCTGGATGGATCAACACAGGTACGGAAGAAAAGGCGGACTTAAGCTTTTCGAAAGCCAGGAGAGCCTCAGAGGGCCATATCTTGGGATTCGCCCCTTTCTTGGTAAGAGCCGATAATGGGTGCAACCACCTTGGAAAATTTCCTGATGAATCGTCGGTAGTAGTTGGCAAACCAAAGAAATCGCTGTATCAGTTTGAGGCTTAACGGTAAGGGCCAGTCCAGCCGATACTTTTACACGATCCATCTCGAACCCAAGGGAAGAGATGAAATACCCAAGGAAAGAAATCTTCTTCTGTTTGAATTGACACTTCTCGAGCTTGGCAAAGAGGGAGTGGTCCCGAAGTCTTTGGAGGACCAATCTAACCTGTGCCCGATGTTCGGTCAAAGAACTGGAAAAGATAACTATATCGTCCAGGTATACCACGAGAAATTGGTACCGAAGATCCCGAAAAATCTCGTTAATGAAATTTTGAAATACGGCCGGTGCGTTGCATGAGCCGAATGGCATGACTAGATATTCGTAGTGGCCGTCACGGGTATTAAAGGCTGTTTTCCACTCATCGCCCTCTCTGATCCGGCTCAAATTGTAGGCTCCTCGAAGATCCAGTTTGGTGATGTAACGTTGCTGACTGCAAAACAGGATACGGACCCGCAGGGCAGAGGTAGGGAGTAATACACGGACCTTGGCCTGGGATCAGACGTCTGGGCTGCAGGGGTAATCAGGTACGTTCCAGGGGTTGAGGCAGGCGGCAGGCAGGGGTAGTCAGGTCCAGTTCCGAGGTCGAGGCAGGCGGCAGGCAAGGGGTGGTCAGATTCAGTTCCAAAGTCTAGACAGGCAGCAGGCAAAACAAAGGCAAGAAAGAGCTCAAACAGGACAAGGTATCCAGTACTTTGCACGCGCAAAGACTAGCAGCAACTGCCTGCTATTTAAGGCCAGAGGCAGCTGCTGGCAATGAGAGCCAAAGAGAGGACGATTTCCTGTCAGGGGAGTAAGGGCAGGATTTGCCAGGAAGCAGGATGGCCATGGTAGCTTCGGACCAGATGATATCACTTCCTAAATGTTCGGACAGACCCCTTATAGGTGAAGATCGTAGCCTTGCGTAAGCGGTCGAACAGTTCAGGAATGAGGGGTAGCGAATATCGGTGATTTTATTTAGGCCTCTGTAGTTGATACATGGCCTGAGAGAACCGTATTTTTTGGAAACGAAGAAGAAACCCGCACCAGCAGGAGAACTTGATTTGCGAATAAACCCACGCTGAAGGTTCTCCAAAATGTATTCCCGCATAGCCTTGGTTTCTGGTTCCGAAAGGGGGTAGGTACGGCCTCGAGGAGGGATGTCCCCTGGGAGTCAATCAACTGTACTATCATAAGGTCGGTGTGGCGGTAATTCCTCTGCCTGTTTGTTGTCGAATACGTCTGTAAACTCATGGTAACAAACTGGAAGGCATGATGAGGAAGTCTCAATAGGTAGCCGAAACTCGGAGATGGTGCGAGACTCCAGAAGACAAGATCCATGACAATGTTGTCCCCAGGGTGTCACTTGATTTGTTGCCAAATGGCTCTTAGGGTTGTGGTGCCACAGCCAGGGAAGTCCTAGAACCAATGGAGTCGAGGGAGAGCAAATTACGTAGCATGATAATGACTCTTTGTGATGTGCTGCAACCGTAACCAGCAAAGGATTTGCCTCGAGAGTGATGGTCCCAGGTATCAGAGGTCTTCCATCAATAGCCACTACTGCTAATGGAATCTCCGTAGTACGCAGAGAAAGGGAGTGGCGTTCCGCAAATGCGTGGTCAATGAAATTCCCTGTGACTCCTGAATCCACAAAAGAACAGAGAAAACCCGGGCGCTCCCTCTGAAGATAATGATACATGGGGTAAAATGTAAAAAAGTTTTTACAACCTTGAAACAGTTATGCAAGGGTCCCCTCAGTGACGTCGTCTCTCCTATGGCTCTGACCCCTATAGGATCTATCCAGGATCCTTTTTTGTGCAGGGAGACAGGGGAAAAAATGGGGAGCACAGGTAGAGGGATAGTGTTGTGGTATATAATATAAAAACCTCTGATAAAACTCTAATAAAAGTGGTGGGAGTAATAAAAAATGCAAACACACTTACACGGCCTTGTGTAAATGCTATCACATCAAGGTATCTTTCGCGGTCTTCTTTATTCCTCTTTTTCTTCTGTGGTGGTGTGTTTTCTCTTCCCTTTTCTTCTTTAGGTCCAAAGAGATTCTTCTATTCGCCGGCGATTCTTCCTTCAGGCGTAACCCTCAAGTCAAACAGAGAAATATACACATGTATGAGCAATAAGACAAGTGCTCGTGGTATGCAGTGACCAACTGTATTATAAGACAGTAAAATAAATACAATCACTCACACGGCCCAGTGTGAGTGAAATCTATGTGGGAGCAGATTGGAGTGATCGGTTCGGAAAGGTCTATTTAATCTCTTTCTCCCGCGAAAGTTGCCATGAATGATCATATCCATCCATGACGTATGTAGTGCCCAGTACCCGCCCCACTTCCCGGGGTGCGCTATACGAATAAAGCTATCATTAATTCTTAAGTTGTTTCAAATAGAATTCTTCCAGCCTTTTTTCGTAGAATGGATACTTGGCAGCAATATACTCATACAGTAGATGTTGGGTAGAGTTGACCTCTTATTATTGTAGAAGACGTGCAGAAGGTATAACCAGGGCGACATATTTGGGGAAAATAAACCTTGGTTTTTATTCAGCTCGTAGCTGCAAACAATACATCTTTAAGACAGCACACAAATAAACAAACAAACAAACCTCCTGTCCCTTTGTAAGGGCTAACTCGCACTTCCCAGTCCCTATCTGCAGGGCTGGGAGGATAGGCCTCTTACCAGCCTCTGACTCAAAGTCCAAAGAGGTACTGTACCTATTACATGGGGCTCTTTCACGCTGTCCAGGGTCTGAGTTGGTGTCTGTAGAATACACCCTCTGGTGGGTTCCAGGGTCGCAGTGTCCTGGAATAGAGGGGCTGGTTCAATGGGATGCCTCTCTGTCAGCACACACTTCCCATGTGCCAGACAGAGCTGTTCCTGGGAATCTCTTCAAGCAGCACAGTAGAATTATGCAGTTTTTGCAGCACACATTTAAACCTGCTTGATGCGCTAGGTGGAGACTGGCTTATTGACTCTAGCTACAATGAACCTACTACCTGCTGTATTCATCAGCGACAGACAGGCTTTATGCATGCTGCCTTTTTAAACCTGGGAAAGGCCATGTCACATCTATGCTGTCCTGAATGGCAGAATTGTAACGCGTAGCGCACCACAAACGAGGCGCGACCGCGGGGCTGAGGTAGGGATTGGTATAGAACGCCGACCACAACCGCGAGGGCGTGCCTAAATTGTAGGATACTCTTGCAGGCCGGGTCAGGGTTATAGAAGACAGCGTATACATGGTACTTGCCGGGTCTAGGAGTGGAGAGTAGCGGATCGTTGGGGTACGTAGCCGGAGTCAGGATTGGAGAGAGCAGAGTCATCATAGAGCCAAAGCCAGGGTCAGTGCAGGAGAGAGCAGAGTCATCATATCCAAAGCCAGGGTCAGTGCAGGAGAGTATCACGAAGTCCAAGGTACTAGGTAGGGTCAGGCAGCAAGGTAAGAAGCAGACAGGCTTGAAGCAGTGAGGTTCAGCGTCACAAACAGAAGTTATGCTCGGCAAGGAATGAGAGTTCAGACAGCATATTTAAAGGACCTCCCACCAATGGGAGGCATCCAGGAAGCAGAACCGCCTTCTTTGATAGGCTGCTGGATCGTGCAGGTGCGTCCTATTACACAGCCGATTGAGACCGAGGTGGAGCTTCCAGAGAGTGCGAGCGCCGTGCACAACCCGCGCATCACACCGTCAGTGCGAGCCACGACACCCGTGCCAGTACGGTGGCGGAGACCGGACGCGGGGCCCGCGGAGACAGAGGAGGAGCGCGGAGTAACACCGCGTAACTCTAACATCAGGACGGGGCGGGAACGAGAGGCAGGGACCGCAGACCGCCGGGGAGACCGCACACCGCGCATGCGTTGCGCGTCAATGCCAGAGGCAAGAGAGTGCAATAGCGGAGACCAACAGAACCCGCGCACTGCCCGCGCGCCGTGCATGAGTACCACCATTAGGCTGCCTTTCTTGAGTGCCACAGGAACCAGACGAGCGGGTAAGGGTTAAGCGGACAGAACCGCCAGAATGGCGAATCCTCACAAGCATATCATATAAGCATAACTGCAGGCCGGTTTGGTCTCGCATTTATAAATTGCATGTTTCCATGCCATGTACAAAAGGACTGAGACAAATTAGGTTAATGCATAGAGATTTGAGTAAAGTGTGATACTTCTACAGTAGAGAAGTACAAGGTCATTAAACAAAGAATGGCAGTGTTTAAAGCAAGACATGTCTGCATTGTATCTTGTATGAGACGCCTGTGGGTTTCTTACTGTACCATTCAAGTACTGTACACAGATACTTGCGGCTCCCTTAGGCTGTCCAGTATCATAGGCAAAGATATTCAGTGCGCCACCTGCTGGCCATATACTGAACTGGAACAACATAAATAACCGCACAGCTCAGCTCGGACGAGGCGCAGGCAACAAAGTGTCCAGGCAGAGGTCCTCTCGCACCTTCTCGCGGTCACGCAAGCAGCAAATCTTAATACATCTGAACACGAACAAAGTTACTTATGTATGGTCACCTTTTTCAATATGATTATCATCAGTAACGTGGAAACGTTGAGAACCTTTGCTCAAGAGTATTTGAATTATTTATTTATTTATAAAATATTTTATTGAGAGTTACCTCTCGTTTTCAAGTATGTCCTGGGCATAGAGCTAAGACAAATAATACATGGTTACAAATACAGTTACATAAATGAACAGGGTATAAATTATATACAAGACATTGCGTGCACAGTTAAAGAAAATATATATTATAGGCGTATGTAACAGTTACAGACCAGATTAAAATGTGAGACAGCCTTAGTTTTGAAAGAACTTAAACTGGTGGTGGATGTGAGAGTCTCCGGTAGGTTGTTCCAGTTTTGGGGTGCCCGGTAAGAATATACTGAGTATACACACCAAACAAATAATCAATATACAACATATTCACAGAATTTTCACAGACTATTTTTGTCAATGTCTTGCAGGATCTATCACACTGGAAGTGCAAGAATGACATACCTGGGCTCTGAAGCGTTGAAAAGGGTTCTTCTGCTCTGAACCACTGGGTTATGGGTTGCCTTTAAAGTAATATCCCCCAAGCAGTGCAGGGATTATGGGTAGTGATTATTTTCCCACACTGCTCTTCTGCGGTTTCCTTTGTCTGGACATTGTATCCTTGTCTTGATTATGTTTGTATATTCATATTTTAATAGAGCTTTATAACAATAAACCAGGAAACAGATGTTTAGAGGAATGTTCCAATATAGATATACACTGAATAAGAGCTTTCTTGGGAGAGGAACAATCACAATGGAGCTAATTCAATATGTTGTGTAATGGTCTTCCCCTTGCCCGAGAACATTTCAGCTCCATTCACAGGACATATGCTCACCACAATGAATGGCAGCCACTGGCTTGCGAGCCATCAAAGCGGGATATTTGCTTGCGATTCGCTGATATCTACAATTAAAGTCAATGGAAGATATTGCCAATTCGGGAGCGATAGCACGTGTCATGATTTGATGACTTCCGGCCGCTTAATCTACAGAATGTATTTAATACTCTATAAAGATGTCTGGTCACAGGTAGTTGGAGCGCAGGTTTCACCATATATAAGGAAGAAAATGTAAAATAGTGAAGTATGTCTAAACAAACACAGCAATTTAAACAGGAATCATGGTTTGGGACTCGCATTCTCCCAGTGGTAATACAGCATTGAATAGCATTTAGAGCAGTAAGAAGACTCAGCAATGTGCAGGGGGATCTTGCTTGTATACACTCCTTGATGTCAGCAGGACAAACCATGAGCAACAAGTGCTTAGAAACGCAACAATTGATGCGCAGCATAGGTGTACAACATCCACCCCTCTCCCGAGGTCGCGTCACTTCCGGTTTTCGTGATCGAACACAGAATGGATTCACACGGGTTCTGGGGCATTCAGGGCACACTTCTGAACTGCTGCTGGTCCACTCAACGCGTTTCGCTGGCGTGGCAGCTTCGTCAGGAGTCCGATCATACTGCTCTAATTGCTATTCAATGCTGTATTACCACTGGGAGAATGCGAGTCCCAAACCATGATTCTTGTTTAAATTGCTGTGTTTGTTTAGACATACTGCACTATTTTACATTTTCTTCCTTATATATGGTGAAACCTGTGCTCCCCACAAGCTTCTCCTTACCATTCTAGACGGGAGAAATTGGATCTTCTCCCAAGAGGGTTGAGCAGCGAAGTTTGCCATTCTTTTTATATTTGAGCACTTTTTATATTTGAGCACTATATTTGAGCACTTTATATTATTGATATTTATCACATTATTATACTTATATGTTTCACCTTCATCAGTAGCGCCTCACATTTTTTCGTTTTACGCAGGTAGTTGGAGACAGACCAACCCTCCCACCTATAGGAAGGTCAGAGTACAATTATCCCATGTTATGCTTATGGAAAATCTAACAAGTTATCTTGAAGATACTATGACTAGATTCTGGAAAATGTGGGATCCTCTTTTAGTATAAAGATATATATATATAAACCCATGAATAAAGACAAATGTTGTGAGGATTGGTGGATACTTTGTGTTTAATATTCAATTGAAACAATACATGTGGTTCTAATATATTAGGAAATAATTTTATTTTTTGAAGCAGTATGTATAAAAATGGTTGTATTTGCAAAATGTGGTGACTCCCCCATCTCCTCCCGCCCTCCACCCATCCTCCCCCCCCATTGTTCTTTTTAATATGTTTCCATTTGACACAATATTGTTCACCAATACTATAATTATGTCAAAAGTTATTTGTTGTTATATATTAACACTGTAAAACCGTATACATGGAAAACCTTTATGGAATAATAAAGAGTTATTAAAAAAAAAAATATATATATATATATATATATATATATATTCTATAAAGTAGCCTCCTAATGCAAGAGAAAATGTTATTCCCAGTCATTTGAACAGAGCTGAACTCATGACTCAGGCTGGGAAGGTCACCGTGCATTGAACAGGAGACTGTGTGTGAGAGGTTGTGTAATCCTTACTGAATCAGAGGTTTATCCAGACCACTATTTATGAGAGTCAAACGCTCACTTGGGGAAATGAGAAAAAAAGCCACAAACTAATCAAAAAAGGAACAAACTGCCACAAAAGCACAGTATACACCACTTCATTAATAAGGAACCTGGTACTTCTAACACCATCGTAGCGGGTGATTAAAAGACCCAAATAGTCCAGGGCAGTGCTACAGTGAACTTGATGAGGATAAAGCTCTGTCCACTCTAATTTAAAAGGGCATTCCCATGCAGCTGTCCAGAACACATTTTGTAAATAATTTAAGTCTATTTGGCTTCCGTGAGCGAATGTAACTGTGCTAATTGTAAAGATATACTGCTTTCAAATTTTTTGCCAAATTAATAACAACATTGAATTTCTTAGGGTCCTCTAAATGGGGAAATGCTTGTCAATCAAGTGTTTTCTTTTCCTTTATCTCAACCTGTCCTTATCAGAAACTTGATACAAAAATAAGGAGAGGGGGGACATAGGGGGACTATGACTGTACAAGCACTTGCTTTACACAGTGATATTATTCAGGAGGGAGCAGTCAGAGGAAATCAACACCCCCCCCCCCCCCAAGTCACAGCTCACCATGTTTACATAATAACGTGAACCAAATATTTAAACATACTCATAGGTACCATATTTTGGGGAAAAGACATCAATCACCCAGACATGTTATTGGCATTGATTCACTGTGGTCATAAGAGGGATTTCCCCTTTATTCTTTGAAAAATATTCACATTAGTCTACTAAACGATATAACAGTATACAACAAATCTACACTTTCCAGGACCAATATAGCTACTTGTGCAGGGGTGTTCAAGTCCAGTCCTCAAAGGCCACCAAGCGGCCAGATTTTAGGGATATCCCTGCTTGAGCACAGGTGGCTCAATAGCTCAATTGAGTCACCTGTGCTGAAGCAGGAATATCCATAATACCTGGCCTGTTGGTGGCCCTTGATGATTGGAGTTGGCCACCTTTGCACTAGTGCTTCGAACTATAATTAAGCGAAAGCAGCATTCCTATTAAAAAAAACAAAAAACCTTAAATAATGTTTTTACTTAATTGGAACAGAGGGACCCCCTATTCCCAAGATAATGACCAGTGACGGTGCTGGTGCTCCATGGCTGCTGGTGTCAACCAATGGAATGTCGTAATCGATTATATTGGGCTTCCTATTGGCTTGCGGATCCTGTGAGTTTTTGTTTCCCACAGAAGGAACTTTAAACCCGGTATCTACACTGCTAATTATTTCAGGACTGGGGCTCCCCGGTGCTGAAAATAGCACACTTTAGCACCACAGGCCTTCCGGTTCCAGTTATGTAGAAAGAAATCCCCAGGTGGGATTGTTGCTTTAACATTACCAGTGAATCTATTTTACATGTATGGATTGTCTGAGTGGTTATAGCAGGGGCGGTCAACTCACAGCCAAGGGCCACCAACAGATCAGGTTTTAAGGATAGCCCTGCTTCAGCACAGGGGGCTCAATCAGTGGCTCAGTAATTTTAATAGCCACCTGTGCTGAAGCAGGGATATCCCTAATACCTAACCTATTGGTGGCCCTTAATGACTGGAGTTGGCCAACCCTAGGTTATAGGGTCATGGTAGCACGGGCATGGAGTACCAATACTTATCTTTCACAAACATAAGTATTAACATACTTCTTCACTTCCTTTTTTTTTAATGGAAAAAAAAAAAAAACCCCAAAACGAATTATTTTAAGAAAAAGCTCTTTCGGTTGGAAGAAGAAATAGTGTCCAAATCTTTCTAACGAGCTTTTCTCCAATGTTTTGAATCTAATGGGAAAGTATCACTCGTTTTTACAGGCTCTTTTTCCACTTGTTAGAAGCAGCTTTGTTGTGAATAAAAATAGCTCTCTGTTTATTGTGATCGGGTCGCTTACACATTTTTTCCCAGTCTCCGGGATTTCTTGGCATACCACGTATTCGAGTTGTGTTGGCAGAAGCGCCCTTATACTTTCCTATCCGACGGTCTCAGAATGCAAAGTGACCAACTTTGTTCGGCCTAACATCAATGAACCTTGCGGAAGCAGAAACTCCAAGGTAACAACCCTGAATCAGATTAACCCTTTCACTGTCAGGGAGGAGTCAGCCACACAGTACGTGGAGGGTATGGAATTAGCTTTTTTTCCCCCTCAAAATGTTTTACCAGCGACGACTCACTGAGATAAATATCTAGTTTTCAGAATAAAGAGTGTGACTTTATTGCGTATAGCATGCGGGCAGCTATGTTTTGACTTCAGTAGAGAGATGCTATATCGTGTGTGTGTGTATTTAACAGGCTATGCTGAAAAGCTGAGTAATGCAGCCGGCATAATATTATAAGGGTCCATGTTAAAATGGATAAGAAGTAAAGAGTGACACACTGTGCTCATTTGCATGTCATTACCCAGAATCTCTCGCTGCAGTGAGAGCACTGTTCGCTAAGCCAGCGGTGCGCAAAGTGGGGGGCGCGAAAATTTCTAGTGGGGCGCAGCGGTTACTGAGGCCCCTTGCTCTTCCCCACAGCATTTAAATGGCGGGGGAGGTGTGAGACCTCTGTAACTCACCTGTTCTCTGCCGGCTCTTCGGCGACACGGCACCGCAACATCAAATGACACCGCAGGGTCAAGTGACGTCACATGTCGCCATGGCAACGCATGTCAAATGACACGGCGGGGTCACGTGATGTGACATCACATGACCCGCAACGTCATTTGACTCAGAGTCTTTGGAGAGGGGTGGTGAGAACGCTGCGGCTCCCGGGCAGGGGGCGCAGCTCAAGAAGTTTGTGCACCCCTGCGCTAAGCGATAATGGGGAAAGACAAGATTTATGAAGAAACTTATATTCATTATTTCTAAAAGAATCCAGATCTTTTTGGATTAGATTACACCTTTAAAGTACAAAATATATTTATTTTGACTGAAATTGTATGTTCAAACTGGACATGCTGCCTATATTTCCATCTCGGACATTCATCAGGGCTTAGCATATAAAGAATGCTGTGTGTTTACACACAACTGTGCATAGATCCAAGCTTCCAATGCAGTGCAGGGCCTGGGAGTACCTAAAAGGGAGTGGAGAATAAGTGTGACAGATTGTAATGTTGCTGTTCCTCGCAAGAGGGCAATGGAAGCTCTGAAAACAGATTGGGTAACAAGCCAGTGAAATAATAGCAAGGGATTGCCAGGTGCAATTATCAAACTCATTTAGCACTTGGAGCCAGATCCACAAAATGGTGCTAAGCTTTAGCATGCCCCAGATCCCATTCATATGAATGGAAGTAAAAGTGTACTTAAGTTTAGCACCCTTTTGTAGCCCTGGCGCTTGGGGTCATTTTTTGTTACAATCAGTGACTACGGTACGGGACATTTATACAATTGTCAGGTGTTGGAAGAGTCTATTAAGAAATGAAAACACTGTAGGGGTTGGGTTATCATCAGACAATGAACTTGGGGATGCTAAGGCTGTCAGGTGACATTCTGAGCTTATTTATAAGTGGGAAACGTGACAATGGGGAGAACAGATAAAGAGGGATGAGTTAAAAAGGGAAGAGTGAAGCGAATAGGAAATGGAGAGGATTATGAGAAATTAATTTGTGGTAGAAAGGAATGGGAAATGTAGAATGAAATAAGAGGGTGTGAAAAGAGGGTGGAAATGATAGCAATAATGAACAAGGAATAAAAATAGGAAACAAGATAAGGATACAGAGATATAATTCTCCAAAACCAGTGGGATTTAAGGTTTCTGGATGGAAAAATAATATATCCCATTGTAATGGAGAAGTGCCATTTTATGCCACAGAAAGAGATGAGGGAGAAAGGCAGATCAAAGCAAAGAATGGAAGAGGGAGACAGAGACACGGAACAAATCAGAAAGGAGATGAGTTGGGAATGAAAAAGTAGAGATACGGAAAAGCACCATGAAACAGGAGAAAAAACAAAGGAAAGGAGAAAGGGAAAAAAAAGAAAAAGATGAACAAAATAAGGGGGTGGGTGAGGGCTGGGAATGAAAGGAAGGGGGTAGTAGATAGAAAAAAAATACCCACAAAAAAAAACAGAGAAAGAAAAGAAAATACAACCAGAGGAGAAAGGAGGGACTAGGACGGGAAAGAAAGGGGATTGGAGATAGAGAAGAATTAATGAGAGTTAGATAAAGGAGAAGGGGGATGGAGAGTAGAAAGAGAAGGGGTGATTGAGATAGAGAAAGAATGGAGCTAGAGAAAGGGAAGGAGGGATACGGCTAGAGGAGAAAGAATGGAGGGAGATAGATGAGAAAAGGAGGGATGTAAATAAAGGAGAAAGAAGGGGGGAGATAGATGAGAGAAGGAGGGATGTAAATAAAGGAGAAAGAAGGGGGTAGATAGATGGGACAAGGAGGGATGTAAATAAAGGAGAAAGAAGGGGGAGATAGATGAGAGAAGGAGGGATGTAAATAAAGGAGAAAGAAGGGGGAGATGGATGGGAGAAGGAGGGATGTAAATAAAGGAGAAAGAAGGGGGAGATGGATGGGAGAAGGAGGGATGTAAATAAAGGAGAAAGAAGGGGGGAGATAGATGAGAGGAGGGATGTAAATAAATGAGAAAGAAGGGGGGAGATAGATGAGAGGAGGGATGTAAATAAATGAGAAAGAAGGGGGGAGATAGATGAGAGAAGGAGGGATGTAAGTAAAGGAGAAAGAGAAGAAGGGGGAGATAGGATAGGGAAAAAAACAATCTGAAAGGAGAGGGGGGTTAGGGGAGAGAGAGAGAGAGAGAGGGGGGGGGTTAGGAGAGGGGGAAGAAAGAGCTGCTGAGAGACTGATAGGAGGAGGAGGCATGAGAGAGAGGAGTGGGGGAGGGGAGCACAGGAGGATTGTGGGAGCAGGAAGAGGTGCCGAGCAGCCGCCGGAAGGAGGACACGATGCTCCCCGCGCCCCGCCAGCCGAGCCCCCCGCCGGCAGTGAGACATGCCCCGGCCACGGACAGCTGAGACCCGCCGCCGGTGAGTCCCTGGGGGTGGAGGGAGGGAGGAGGAGGACCCTTCCTAACAGCCGCCACCATTTTGGGCAGAGACGTTACGAGAGGCTGGGGGTTTATTTGCGGCCTTGCTCTCCGGAGCCTCCGCCCGTTGCGGGGTTTCCTTGGTGCTCCGTGTCATTTCTTTCCCCCGCTCCCGGGGCTGGAGGTGGGATAACACCCGGGTGTAGGCCGCAGGCTTCCTCCGGTCTCGAGTTTCGAGGCTCCCCGCCCGCTCGCTGCCTTTTGTGGAGGTGAGGCCTCCGGGGCCGGGAAGCTGTGACTCAGAAACGTGCCCCACCCAGCTCTGCCTCTAATAAATGCCATGTCAGGCTCTGCCCCATATGCCCTGCGCTGTACATGTCATTCTTCATCTACAGTGACGGCAATCTGATTTAAGTGGCAACTCAAGCAGTGCGCAGTGGTCCGCAGCCGATCGCCTACATAATCCTGCGAGTGCCTCATTTGCCTTCAGAGGGATACCATGCCAATGAGTTAATGGGGCACCGCAGGGATTAGGTTATACAATGGTGACCAGGTCTGGGGTGATATGCTTCTGAATGGAGATAATGAAGCGGTGACACCGAACTCATGCACGGCGACAAAGAACTAAGGCTGCGCTTATAGTGCCGGCGTCACGACCGCCGCGTCAAAACACATGTATTGTCTCTGTCATCGGTGCTTATAGTGCACGCGACTGAGCGACAGCGCTACCAGAAATCTGGTAGTCGCTGATATTTGATTTTTTTTCGGCGACAGTCTCCCCTTTTGGCCAATCGGAGAGCTTCTCCGTCCCGCTGCCTTCCCCCTTTATGACGTCGCTGGCCTTGTAGCCACCGACGTCGCCTAAATTTGAAATGCAACTTTCGCAATGGAGATGGGTGACGTCATCGGTCGCGTCGCCGGCACTATAAGCGCGGCCTGAAGGGGTTAAAGGGATCAGATCCGAGTGACATTCTTCATTGTGTGAAGCCTGAGACCTAGGCTGTCATCAGGAGTGTGTCTTTACACTGTACGTTTCTGCTGAGCCGTTACTACTTGTTTTGTTTTTTTCATAGATAAGGAATATTTGTTGTTAATGTATAATGCTGTGTATGGGGGATCAGCGCTGTGAGGCCTGTCTCTCCTGCCAAAGCCCCCAAATAAACCTATGTTATTTTGCTTATTAGGAATTCCTGGTTTACACCAATTTTTGAAATGTTGATGTGTTGTAACCTTTAGAAATGTAATATACTTAGGAGTAGATCTGAGAGCAAATACTCTTGTTAATCTCCGCACTTGCCGATTTTAATTGTAAGCTCTTCGGGCCGGGGGCTCCTTTTCTCCAAAAGTTCCATTTGTTTTGATGCACTTATCCCAACTGTAATATTATTTTCCCTATATTGTAGTATTCATTAAAAAAAATAAGCTGTGCGCTCATTGATATATTTTTTATATACAGTAGGGCCCCGCTTTACGGCGCTCCTCTTTACAGCGTTTCCCAATGTATACCCATATTCATTAGGTTCGGCGCTTGTTACGTTTTTGTGGCGATTTTCGTCATGACGTGCACAGCAGCAAAGTATCCGGCTGTCACTAAACAACAGTTTTAGCGCGTGCGCAACTCCTTGTCAGATGCCATTTGTCAGCGAAACAGTCGGGTTACAGCTCTGCATCTCTGTTTTCAAAGGTACAATACAGTACAGTAGGGCCCCGCTTTACTGCGATTTCCGCTTTACGGCGGCGGCGGCCTGGAATATATATATATATTGCCCATGTGGCAGGCAAATGTCTTGGTTTCAGCACCGCTAAAGAGAGATTTCTGCTTTTTGTGTTCTGGGACCTGGTAATTGACAAGCTACAGTACCTGTAAACTTAAAAGCCTAGGTTCACTAAACATGAGTGTCGCCAATACAAATGAATGGTCGTGTTAAAATTTAAAGCAACCGTTACCTGTTTCTTTCTTTATATTTTTAAAACCTTTGTGTTTTTTTTTCCGTTTTTACCTGGATGTTTCTGTCAAGCAGTTGAGGCTTCCTATTGGCTCGCCTGACACATGGGATTTAAATACCAGGAAGTACCAGTGCTACCTTTACCGATTAAGTATCTTGGGAACCAGAGGTCCTTGGAGCTAAAATTAACGCTTTTCAGCTCCGGGGACCCCATAATCCCATCCTGGTATGAAACAAAAGAGGGGTGGGGTGTAGGATTGGAAGGAGTGCTCCTTTATCAAGTATCACCATATCCTCTAACAATTGTGTATTCCTCAATGACTTATGATAATGCATTTTTCTTAACTATGCAGTAACTACAGCAGGGCTTCGCTTTTCGGCGATCCGCCGATACGGCGGCATCGAGAAGGGGGCCGCCATCTTTGATCCTCAGTCGCGCTTGCGCAGAATGGGCGGTTGCGCCCGGCGCGCATGCGCAGACCGTTGTCTGCACGCGCATACCGTAGTTTGCGCACGCAGACCATAGGCCGCGCATGCGCAGAACGGCGAAAACGCAGTTCTGTGCATGCACAGAACTGAAAATCGCCGGATCCGCTTTCCGGCGACTTTCACTATACGGCGGGCCCCTGGAACGGAATCCGCCGTATACCCGGGGCCCTGCTGTAACTAGTTGAAATAAGAGCTAACTCCTAGAAATCAGCTTTAATCATGTCTGTGTGTGTGTGTGTCTGTCGTACTGTTCTACCATAGGGTGGTGTAATAAATAGGGTTTTGTAAGAAACCACATTTCTAACTACTTTGATACTTTTCGCTACAGGCACCTAAAGGTGTTAGCATGAAATATAAACACCATACAAATACGAAAAGCACATCAGTTGTACTTTACAAATATATATTAATATCACCTAGTCTTATCTTGCCTATATCTATAGTGTCCATGTTGTGCATACCGTAGTTGCAGAGGTAAGTCATCAACTACATTCTTTGACTACTGAGGAAAAGGCGATTTTAAATGTTCTTTTTGACAGGAAAATTCTGTATTTAAAAAGGAAGGTACAGTATTTTGATATGACAAGTTCTGAAGATTAGGTGTCTTTGAGTTTTTCAATAGAAATATCAAGAAATTCCAAGTCAGGAAGTGCATTTAGTGTGGGTTTTTTTTTGCAAAAAAGGCACTTAGTGAGTTTTACCTCTACAATGACAATATGCAAGATGGGCCTAATGCCAGCCTGGGGTAGGTGATATTTGTTGATGTTGTAGTCTGTCGAGGTATTAAGGGCATAGCATGTAAATGCTCATGAATAATTATTTAGCGGTTACATTTCCATTTTCCCGTTCCTTTGTATCAAACTAACTGCAGTAAAAAGCATGCCCCTTGCTCTTCCGTTTCGCGCCTGAAGCGATCACATGACCAAGACGTGCCCCAGGTCTGATGGCATTGCAAAGGTTAATAATGAAAATTAACTACAGGTTAAAAAAAATAATAATATACACACACACTTGATGACAGACACTCCAATAATGTATCCAGCCACTGTATGGCTAGTGCATGTGTCAAACAGCAAATCAAAAGATAAATAAATACTCCACCAGACACCAATGAACCTTGCAGTGCTGTGTCTATTTCATCAGTCTGGAAGAGAGATTGTGTGTGTGTGTGTGTGTGTGTGTGTGTGTGTGTGTGTGTGTGTGTGTGTGTGTGTGTGTGTGTGTGTGTACGTGTACAGGGCTTGACAAATTGGGGGGGGGGGAAAGTAACTTGTCTGAAAAAAAGGCACTCCGTCCCCCCCCCAGACTAATTGTAACCCCGCTCCCTCTCTCCCCCCTAACTTTACCCGCTGTCGAGTGTTACCAGCGGCGTGGTGCGGTGTCTCCAACTTTAGTGTCTCCCCCTGCATCTCCTGTGAAAATGGCTGCGTTGTCATGGCAATGCAGTGTTCTTTGCCGCCGCACGGCCATTTTCACGGGAGATGCAGGGGGAGATACTGAAGTTTGACAGAGAGATGCAGGAAAATGTCAGGAGATTCCGCACCTCGCCGCAAGCGAGGGGGCGAGTTTCCGGGCGAGGACGCCCTGATCGACACTTATCGCAGTTTAATGGTGAACCCCCAAATTAGGAACTCTTAACAACATATAAATAACACATAAAGAGACTGTTCTCCCAAAACTGTCCCCTGTTTATCACTGGGAACTTCTCCCTCCTTTGTTTTCTTTATGGTCAGCACAACAAACTTTCTGACTGTTCCTATTTTGGAAGCAGGTTATGATATCACTCGTCCTTTTAGGTCCAAACATCAGTATTATAGTTTATTTCTATTGCACCAATAAAGTGTGCAGCACTTTACATAATAAACCATAAAATGCGAGGAAACAGTACAATTTATAGTACAAGTTCAGCATTAGGTAGGGGACGGAAGCCCTAGAGAGACTAATATCAATGTTACAAGCTATTGCTCAACCCTTGAAACTTGGGTTCTGGTCTATGCCTATTTAGAAATAGTCCATTGAAGCAGTCGACATTCTTTTATTACATTTAACACATGAAAACATTTGTATTTTATTCTGTATTGAGATGACAAGTTTATCGATCTAATTCCAGGCAAAAGCAAAACTTTGTTTTAACTGTATCTGTAAAATTCCCTTTACAGGCGAATGTATCATTTTTAGGGTTTCTTGTTTGTCTGTTTTTTTTTGTTTTTTTAAAAAAAATTTCAACTTCAATTTTATTGGTTTTTAACATGCATACATTGTGCCACAAACCATTGTTCTGCGTACCAACTTTTTTCGAACAATAACACAATATCCACACAAGACATCTACTAGGGACTACCTTCAACATTGGAAATGACTTACAAGACATACCAGACGGTGGACATAGGGGAAAGGACGGGGGGGGGGGGGGCAGGTGCCTCCTTTGCATGTGTTTTGGCTCCTTCTCCGGTTCCTGGTTTGTTTCGTATTTCTCCTAGGATCATTCACTCTGCTCCCTTCTCTTTTCTTGTCATCACTCTGTCGGGGCTGCCGTCAACGTTGAGCCTACCTGTCCGTTACTATCAGATCCCGTACAATCAATGGAGAACACATTTGCTTCTATCATTGAAATATTGCGGAAGTATCCACCCCTGGGATATCTGTCTGGGCCAACCATGGTGCCCAGACTTTTAGAAAAATTGGGCGGGTGTCGTTGACTAAACTCGTCAACTGTTCCGTCCGGCAGACATACCAAATCCTGTTTCTGATTTTGGGGATGACTGGTAATTCATTTTGCTTCCATAATGCTGCGATCTCGCATCTTGTGGCTGTTGTGAAATGCGCGATTAGTTTATGCGTCGCATTTGACAGACCCTGGATCCGCCTGCCCAATAGGAACACCCACGGGTACAGGGGGATCTCCAAATTGAGTATCCATTGTAACCATTCTCTAATTTGTTCCCAAATCGGGACCACTTTTGTGCAAGACCACAGCATGTGTTGCAAATCAGCCACTTCCCCGCATTGCTTTGGGCAGAGCGGGGAGTAACCCCTGACAAATTTAGCTAATCTTGACGGGGAGTAGTACCACCGCATAAGGACTTTATATGCGTTCTCCTTTAATGTGGTACAAACCGAGCTTTTTGCTGCTGCCTGCAGGATCCTGTCCCATTCCTCGTCCTCTAATGTCTCCCCTAAGTCTGATTCCCACTGTCTGATGTAACTGAGTCTTGTATCCTTAGGAGTCTCAGGACAGATCACCTCCATGTACATTCTAGATGTTAGTCCTCTAGTGTCCGTTCCTCGAGAACACAGCTGCTCGAAATTTGTTCTTGCTGGCCTGATTGGGGATTTGTTGTAAAAATCTCGGATCTGGAGGTATCTAAAGAATTCCTTATTTGGTATATCCTTTGTGGACTTCATTTATTCAAATGTTTTTATAAATTTTCTTCCCTCCAGATCTTTAAGCCGTGTAATACCCGACTGTGTCCAAATTTGCAAGTTATTTCTATTCATCCCTGGAGCGAAATCCGGGTTACCGATTATCGGTGTCATTAGGAAGTCTTTGGAAGTGAGATTACAGCTAATTTTAGTGGCCTCCCATACCCTTAAGGAATTGGCCATGGTCTGGAGCGGCATTTCCATCTTAATTAACCCTTTCTTGGGTAGCCAGATCAGGTTATGTAGTTCTATTGGTGCACAACAGCTTTTCTCCAGTTCCACCCACCTCCTTAAACTCGGGTCTGTGTGCCACTGGATAATTTGGCATAATTGGGCTTGTTTGTCTGTTTTTAATCATTTTTGTGTAAATTACCTTTTATGTCTGGCTTTTTTTTCTGACCGCATAATTCCTTGAGGGGGTTGAGAAATATGATACTTGGCAGCAATAAAGAAAATGACTAGTTGATATTTACATTTTTTTATTACCACGGTGTGGAAGTTATTAATATTTTAAGGACATTTTGAGACACCCCTCCTTCACCCTCAATGACCGTTGTACCCCTCCTTTCCCAGTGGATAGGTTCCCCCACCCCCCTTCCTCTAGTTTCCTTCTGTACCCCCACCTTTGGTATTCAGTGTTGGAAGAGGAGTGTGAAAAAACACTTTAATAAATATCAAAATGTCTTAATATAGTTATGCAAATTTGTTCAGTGTTCCCCAACGCTATTGGGAAACAAGATTCTATTCAATGGCGATTTTTCCGAAGGATGAGTCCTGGGAAGTGTATTTCTTGATGTTTGCGGTGATACTTCAGGTAGAGCAGCCATCCTCTGCTCAATACTGTACTTTCAATTTACTTAAACCGTTGAGTCCCTGGAGCTGATCTGGGGTTCTCCAACCTCTGTGGGTCCTCAGGTTCCCGGGACACCAGCTCCAGGCAAGAATATATGATAAGTGGGCACATTACGGCCACAGGGGTCAGACTATTTCCGTCAGCCAATTGAGAGCTGGAACATCATCGGGAGGGGACATTGCAACTTTCTATTGGGGACCCCGTGGCCAAATCTTTTGTGTGTGTGTGTGTGTGTGTGTGTGTGTACGTGTACCACAGGCACAAAAAAAAAGTCAATCTCTCGGGAACAGTGATCCTCCAGGACCCATGGATCAGCTGTGAGGGGGAGAGGGGGGGGGGGACATGTCTGTTCAGGTAATTACAAAAAAAAAAACACCTGAGATTGCTCTTTTAAACTCCTGCGCCTAACTTTGCAAAGCGATGAAACAGCAGAGAAGAATGTTAGAGAAGGTGTTAGAGATGCTGGATCTGTTTTTATTGCCGCTATATATATATATATTTATAATATACATTGCTAACTGAGAACGTGGCTTATATGACTCCTGCACATAATGAATACAAAAGCTAGTTAAAGGAGCAACTCCTCTTAGAGACAAATTAAACTAATAACAGTGGCAATTTTAGAAGATTATATATAGGTGATTGACGATTAAAGAGCTACACAAGTATAAGTATTTTAACATCGTTCTAAAAACATTACATGTCGATGTTACTCGAATTGTTATAAGATTTTTGCAAGTTTCGGCTAATCTCTTTTGTGGTAAGACTGAAGATCCTAAAATACACAGATCATTTTCTTGTTCTTTTGTGTAGAAGAACAATAAGTATCTGATGAGCATGGTTTTCTCAGGATTCATTAAAATAACATTGTGTGTCAGAAGAAGGTGACAAACTTTTTTTTGTATTTCAAAAGCAAAATGCCAAGACCTGTTTTACTGCACATGGGAACTGTTGTTGGAAAATCTGAATAATGGGTGCTTTTTTTTTTCTACCTGCTACGGGGGAATTTGAATTAATCTAAATGGTGCTGAACTGAGCGTTAAGCATTTGATGTTTCCGTCTTGCATGCTGAATCATGTTAAGTCGATGTAATGCTGATTAGTGGCATGTGCTATGACTGTCATCGTGATGGGGAACTTAGAAGGGGGATTGCCGGGGCATCTAAATAACCAGCTCCTTTCTATGGCCCAAAATAAATCCTCTTGTTAAGGCATTCCATTCAAGGACCACATGTACTAATGCCAGTGACATTAAGTCTGGGTGGTTGATGCTCCTTTAAGAAAAACTTGTAGGTGTCCGATTTTGTTAAATCATTTTTAAAACTGTGTAAACACGGTAAGCTGAGTCCTGGGAGGGGTTTGATTAGCTCTGGCTGCTCCCTTTTTTTTTTCTCATGTCATGACGTGCTCAGCAAATGCTTGTACAGCCAGAGCCCCCACCCACTCCCTTATCACTGACCATCTGATAAACAATAAGGGGAAAGAAAACAAGTGATTGACAAACACTTACCTATTGAGAGGCCCCTAACAAAATTCAACTGGTCATTTATTCCCCAAAAACTGATAGCGACCACATTGTTTTTTATTAGCATCATTATATTTCCATAGGGAAGCCAATTAGACTGTTACATTCTTGACTCAGGTATGTTTCCTGGTCGGTTACGAGTGATTGCAGCTACACATAGAACCAGATTGAATTGATGACTGATGCATTTGAAAAGTGATGCCTTTTTAACTAGATCAGGCAGTTAAGTATTGTTTTGTATGTATGTATGTATGTATGTATGTATGTATGTATGTATGTAATCTCGATCACATGTGAGAAGTTATCCGGGAAGTGTTGTGTACAATGTGGGAAAATGACAGAAGATTGGTTGAACTGCAACCCAGCAAAGAAGCATGATGAACTCACCGGGTAGTATAAAAATAAAAAAAAGTTTATTGGTTTACATATTAAAAAGCATACTGGGGACAAAACAGGGGAAAATCTCCCCCCACGCGTTTGACGCTAACAACGCGTGTGACCTGGCATTTAGGGTGAAGTTTCACTGCTTTTATCTCTCCCTTAATGTCTGTTGCAGTTGCCCTAATGAATGGGATTTGTATCCATAACTCAGATTATTTTAGGGGAAAGGAATACAAGGAGAACAGGTCTTTCTCCCCTCTCCCCATCTAGCTTTATACCACTTCACATCGCTTATGGATCTATGCAGAAAGCATTTTTATAGATGAACTGGCATCTTAGGTAGGGATGAAGCCAACGTTATGGCACCTGTTGACGTGCTCCAATCGTTGAAAAAGCAAGGTAGCTCCTCCCACCTGCGCACGGGCGGCTGACTCAAAACAATGGTCGCTTGTGCGTTGTGATTGCCCCGCTGCAACGCTCCAGCCACAATACTAAAGTTTGCGAAGTCTGTAGCGCAGTCGTTCTGTTATGATAAACTGCCCCCATGTGTTTAGTTTGTTGCCTGCTGCATTTTGCTTCCGTTCTGCTCTTTTACCTGCAAGAAGAAGAGCTGAGAGAGTTTGGCTGGTATTTGTGACAAAGGGAGTTGTTGCTTTTGCTATCTCTTGATCCGTGTCTCTCTGGTTATTTTGTGCTGTAGCCCCTGACACCTTTTCATTGTGTGGGTTTTCATAAACGTTTTAATACTTTTTAACATCCATTCTTTCCTTTCATTGATGTGCTATAGTGTCCTGTAGTACCCACACCACTCTCAATGGTGGGTGCCCTTTGCCTCTTCAATGGTCAACCTGTAGCATTTCCTTGGTATTGTGACATTCTGTGCGTTTCTATGTTCAGAGGTTCAACGTGCAGTGGCCATTATTGGCATTTAACACCTATTAAAGTGATTTGATGTTAATCAATACGTTATCGCACTATAATCAATAAATCCCTTTATTCTATAGAACACCATGTCAAATTATAGTATGGTGAATACACCCTTGAGAACCCAAGGGAGAGATGTGTGGGTTTATCTCTTCTTTTGTTTCTCCCAGCTCCATTTTATATTTCGTGATGAAGGTTTTGTACTTATGAGGGTGAGCACAAGTCTTGTGCTCCTGGAGCGTGCCCCATTTGTTCCTTGTGTGTTGAAATATGGGGAAGTGGCAGTGAATCAGCTGGTAAAAGTCACACCTGTGGTCATGTTTTTAGACCAGGTTGCCCAATGCTGCATAGTCAATATGCTCTGAAGTCGTCCATTGATTAGTGAAGCGTCAATCCTCATCTAAATTAAAGGGGTCGACTGTTTCTGTAACGAAGGGAAAATGGCTTCAGAGTATCAACTAGGGCCTAGAGGAAGGGCTCTTTATAACGGTCTAGGACATTTGGTCTGCGACCAAGTGACTGCCTGCGTTTAGCCGCAGGGACACTCGCCTGCCACCCTCTTTGTCGCCAAGGTAAATCCCCAACCTTAGCTTTTACCCTGCAACCCCCTAATCTTAACCCCTAATACCAACGCAATACCCCTTACCTTAGAAACCTTAGCCCCCTACCTGCTAAAACCCCTAAAGTTAACCCCCTACCCTAGAACTTACCTTATCGTAGAAGTGGCCGGCATTGGAGGTTTCCTCTCCGGTCAAACGCCGGCGGGGGCTTGGTCGCAGCGAGACGGCCGCGTCCAAATGTCCCATTCCGCTTTATAAAGCCGCATTAACAAATTGGGACTTGTAAAGCTGCTGTTTTTGTCAGAATGTTGACGGTTCATCAGTGTTGAAATGTTTTTTTTTTTTTTTCTCCATAAAAACAGCATTTTGTGGTTAACCTTTTCATAAAGGGGCTTTTGCTGCTCTCCAAGGGTGTGCCTAATTGATACAGAAAATACATAAAAAAAAAAAACTGACTTACAAATTTTGGATTATTTCATCTGATCCTACAAAACAAGAAGCATGAAATTCAGGTTTTACTTTCTGTTTGTCAACTCCAGGAAAAGGCATCTTTGCTGTAAATACATTAAAGGCACAGTATACATAGAAGGGAGGAGGGGAGGCTTCGGGGAGCGGGGAGGAGAGTGTGGAGGGAAAGCAGCGTGAGTGCCTGTCTGTGTGTGTGTGTGTGTGTGTGCATGAGTGCCTGTCTGTGTGTCTGTGTGTGCCTGTGTGTGTGTGTGTGCCTGAGTGTCAGCGTGTGAGTAGGGCAGCCTGCAGCAGCTCCCTCCTGCAGCCCGGGAGCCCGAGCCCGTGGAGGGAGGGGGGGGGGGGGGAAGGAGGGGGGTAGCGGGTCCCTCCGCTTAAACCACACCCCCCTCCGGTTAAACCACGCCCCTCCCTCCCACTCCAGCCCCGGCTCCCGCTCCATACAGACCGCATATCGCGGTCTGTGTCTATCGGCGCCCCGCCTGTCTGCAGTGCGGGCGCGCTGACTGAGGGAGCGGGGCCTTAGCCTTAGGCTGAGTCCCCGCTGGCGCTGAGCACGCTCATGCTTGGAGCATGAGCGCCGGGTGTCCTGCAACTTGCGGGGGGGAGGAGGGGGGTGGGGGCGCATTGCGGGCTATCGAGCAAGCGGGAAAGTTTAAAAAATGTGTTTAGTAAAGCGCTGAGCGTGTGTGCACGCGCATCGCGTGAGCGGGAACATTGTGTGTGTGTGTGTGTGTGTGTGTGTGTATATATATATATATATATATATATATATCTATCTATGTATGTATGTATGTATGTAACCGCGCCAAGCTCAGCACAAGCAGGGACTCAGCCTAACTGAGCAGCAAAGAGGAGGGGATCATTTGTGCTTTAACCATATCCTTCAGTAACTTTACAGCGGGATAGATGGAAGAACTGGAATCCAACTGGCCTATTGTTAGACCGCAGAAGGGGACAAATCTACGCGATATGTTCATCTTCCGTCTCTGTTTTCAGATCTCACAGATGTCAGGTTTTTAATTACAAATGAGTTCTTGGAAAATAGTGACCATGTTTTTGATGTTTCCCAAATATTTTCTGCTTCTGCTGCTTCATAAGGGTGAAAAATAGAAATTGTAAAACTTGGTTCTTGGCTTCAATAAGGTGTGTGTGTGTGTGTGTGTGTGTATCTCGCTATCTCGCTATCTCTCTATCTCATCTAGCTATCTCTCTCTATCTCTATCTAGCTATCTATGTAGCTAGCTATCTAGCCATCTAGCTATCTCATCTAGCTATCTTTCTTTATCTGTGAGGCTTCTCGTGTAACTGCTGTTATTTTGAGTTCCACTAAATGGCCTTATAATGCTTTTTTTGGTGTGCTTGTAACAAGCTCTTAGCAATACACCCCTCCATAAAATGTGACCGGCCGAGGAAGGGTAGCTAGGCAACTAGGATTTTAAAATGGAGAACATCTGTCTGGTTCCATATAGACTTTGTGTCGTATGGTTGATTGTTTCTGAAATGGCTGAGAAATACATTACAACAGTAATAAATGTTCAAGAAGGGGCATTTATGACATTTAAATGATTAATGTTGTGTGCAGTGGAAATTATTTGGGTTCACATGGGATTACTTTTCTTTTTCAAATCTGTTATGAAATGTTTGGGGCTCCACATGGCTTTATGCTTAAGGTTTTTTCCTTGTTTTTGGGGGGGTGGGGCAGGATTCAAAGAGGTATTCTTAACAAAGATATGTATGGTAATCAGCATCTATCTGTAAGCACTCCCAGCCACATTTAGCACCTAATATAAAATAAAAAGTACAAATTGTCCAAATCTGCAGGTCATTGTTGGTTCTTGCACATTCTGACCCTTGCGCGCCATGACTCACCACAGTGACAAACTGGGGAGTCTATAAAAGGTTTCCATTATTAAATACAGTATGCGACAAGGGTTGCCATCTCCAGTCCTCAAGGGTCACCAACAGGTCAGATTTTCAGGATATCCCTGCTTCAGAACAGGTGGCTGAGTCTTCAAATGAGTCACTGATTGAGCCACCTGTGCTGAAGCAGGGATATCATGAAAACCTGACCACTTGGTGGCCCTTGAAAACTGGAGTTGGCCACCCCTGCTCCAAACTGTATCATCTTTATAATCTGTTTTTCCACATTCATCAGCATTGGTTTATCTAAGTAAGCGTAATGATTTATGTAAAGAGATTTCAAAGCAATAATGCACCCTTTAGGAGGGGGTTTTAGGCAGGTTAAACATGTTTGTTTGTTTGTTTTGTAAAGGTTTAAGATCTGTTAGTCAAATTGTATGATAGCACTGTTTCAGAAGGGTGTAATTGTTGTGATGCATAACTGGTAGCAATGGGCTCTGCCCAGGCACTAAGAGCTCTCAATACAGTCGCTCGCTCTTCCTCATAACCGGATGTAGTAGTTAAGTTGTTCACACCCAGTGGAAGAGCACTGTGATTTTAGGTGTGTGACACAGAGAAATCGTGCGTATGCGGAAAGCTGCCATGCCGCTTACTAAGTAAGTTATTAAAAACTGGTGATAGCACTGTCAATGCCCATCAGAACAATGGCACTCGGATCCCTAATAAAGTATATAAAAATGCTTTAACAGTATCCCGCAAATATCCCTGACGCCCCAAAGGGGTTTGAGTGCAGAAGATATACCTCGGTGCTCACAGCATGGAATCTTCAGCGTCTCTATCTCCGTCCCAGGTATTGGGGATCATAGTGCTGCTGTTCGGATGGACATCATTGCTATTAACGAATAGGACAACAAAGGCTGCGCTTAAAGTGCCGGCGACGCAATGTCACGGCAAAACAAATGTATTGCCGCCATCGCTTGCGCTTATAGTAGAAGCGGCGCGACAGCTTGGTCGCGATCACTGGACGTCAATTTAATGTTTCCAGTGATAGCAGCGTGATGTCACCGTTGCGTCACCGGTGACTGCACTATAAGCGCAACCTCATCCAGTCGTTGCAGTGTAGGTGGAACCTACACTAAATTGTCCTCTTTGATTAGTGACTGTGCAGTGTTTTATTCTGGCAATCGGATTCTTTTCGGGGGCTTTTGTTGGCAAAAATGGCATGGTTTTGTAGGCTTTTTGTGTCTCTTACATGAACATCGTACTCGGTCTGTGGCTAGAAAGCTCTCCCGTCCTGCAGCAGTATTTAAGAAGGAAGTTCAACGTAATTGGTCAAGAATTTATTTTAACATCTTCGTGTAATTAGGTTTCTTAGAAATATTCAGTCACCCTTATAGCAATAGTTATTTATTTGTTGCGGAAAATGAATATGAATGGCTTTTTGTCTAAAATACTGGATTCAAGCATATCAATTACTTGTGTTTATCTGTTTGACGAACAATGGCACAATAGTTACTTTGCAACCAGACGAGCAATGCTAAACACTTGTCCTGGGACTTTGGAGACTAGCAATCAGTTTTACCAGCAGAAGACGTTTTAAAGTGCCGTAGTTCACTTTGGTCATAGATAGGACTGCTCTTTTATTTTGATGTACTTACTCGCTTTTAAATATTTTATTGACCATAAAATATGCCTCAAGGGGCAAACCTAATTTTAAATGATTGTGAATATTGCAATACGTTAGGCTGCTTTTCTCTAGTTTACATTAAAGATGTTAGTAAGATCGTATGTTCTGGTTCTCAAATCCATCCTCAATATCTCCATTATTACATCATGTTGTGGCATTTAGCCAATCGGCATTCAGGATCCTATGGGAGTCACCACCAGGCATAGCTCTGCAAGCATTCCACGACACGGAGTCTCACTCCCTTCTTAAGCTGGACGGTACAAACATTCTGGTAGTAAGCTTATAACCTATATTAACCAGATGGCATCATTTATAATACATTGTGTCAGACTATACCATAACTTGGGACTGTCGCCTCGTGTGAATTACGGCTACTGTTTTTATTTTATTTTTTGCCATCTCCCATTCTGTTCTTTGATGGTCTATTGAACATTTGTTTTTTCTTTTAATTGACCTCTCTGCTATTTTTCAATATAAATAGATTCTGAAATGATCCTATTTCACGTTTTTTTTTTGCTTGCTTTTATATAGTTATACAGTGATTACGGATTGTCTGTTTTTACCCGAAAATGGGAAACTCGCACCGAAGCAAAATGCTTACTAAGGGCTGTTGTGCTATGGAACACCTCTCAGTGATTCTTCATAGTAATGGTGGGCCGACATGTCCCATCAAATTCAAACCATTGCTGTAGTTACTAAGCGGAGCTTAGCTCCAAGGCATCATTCACTTCTTTTCCCAAAGTGACATAGCGGCTTTATTTATTTTTGTAGTAAGGCACAAGACTAGTCTGCCCCATGTATTGTAGGTTGAATAGATCAATTCGCATGGATCAATTTTAAAAGTCTGTTTTTCTCTCAGGCTGACTGTAACTGCACATACAGTGCACCTACTTGTCACTGCAGAATGCTAGGTAGTGAACGGTCAGTACATCACACTGCAATGTTACACAGGGTACGCTGGAAACGTATTTTTTCTTACTTTTATATATAAAGCATGTATATTTCTACATTCTTATCTAAACTGATATAAATCTGTAGAAATCCTGATTGTGTGGCTAACATAATGGCTGCCTTTCAGTTTAAATCAATCCTTCAGTCAGTGTAACTCAGCAGCTACAATGTATCTTGATATTAAGGTAACATTATCTAGTGTTACAGTTTGCAGCTCAAGTTGCTGGAAACATTAACAACAAATGATCCCAAACGGGAAAGTGTGTCAAAGATCTTGCACTGCTGGGGAGGTGGGCACAAACTTTCTGTGCTGCGCCCCCATGCCTGCTCTCCCCCAGTGTCGCCCCCCCCCCCCCACCCCCTTACCTTTAATCCGGCATCAAATGACACAGATGGGTCATGTGACGTCACATGACCTCGCAGCGTCATTTGACATGTCGCCCGAAACCAGCTGAATTCAGGTAAGGGAGTTACAGAGGCCTTGCACTGAAGAGCGCGGGTCCTCTAACCGCTGCGCACCCTAGTTTGCGCACCCCTGGGCTAACACGTGCTATAGAAATCAAACGATGCTCAGTATATTAAATCTCATTAAAAATGTAATCAATTAAAAAAAAAAAAGTCACCATTATCTAATACTACAGATCTGATTAAAAAAAACATAAGACTTCGCGTTTTTGCTGCTTTAAATACAGTATTGTCACCCTTTCTTCATTGGGATGATGTTGGTTACATCCTCCCTGTCAGGTGCTGATGGAAAACCAGAACCTGAATATAAAGAAGGAGAAAAACTGGAAGAGCACTACTGTAGGTATCAAAAAAGTAGAAAGGAGGGTGTGTATCCCATAAAAAGATTATTTATTGGTCATGGAAAAACAGGGCGATGGAGAGCCCTACCAACGTTTCACGCTTCACAGAGTGCTTTCTCAAGGTATACATATCACAACTTTATTAACATATATATATAGACACAGAATGACATAACCAGCCAATACTCGCAGCTCACATGTGATCCACCCACTTTGATTGCTAATGGTCTTCTGATGTGTATACACCTAATCAGTATATTCAGACACAGAGACGACAGTGACTAACTCCGCCCCCAACTACCAATCCGGAGACATGCGTGGTCTAGCAACCCCCAGTAGTACGCGTTTGCGCAGTAACCAACTGAGGGAGAGTCCTCAATGCCAATGGAGGCCGTGGGGCGTGGGGAGAGCGCGTCATCAAATGGCCCTGACTGTATTCCTCACTGGGGCGCTAAGTGCGCGCGCAACTGCGCTCTGCAAGACACTAGTCCCTCCCTGCAGTGGGAGCAGACACAGTGAGCTCCGGACCATCGGCGGAGTGCGCTTGCGCAATACCAACCGTCGTGTCAGAGGCTCACAGAATACCCCAAGTGCGGGGTGGGAGAATGAAAAGCCAGACCGCAGAATTATGCGCAGCACAGAGGGTGAACACATAGTGTGCCGTATAATACAAACACATAACATTATTCAAATCAATAAACTTCAAATATATATTAACAAAGAAAACATATTTGTAGAACCCCCTGTCTTAATCTCTTCTAAATGATGTTAATCGACCAGAAGGGGTAAATAAAAACTATCACTTGACATATGTATAGTCAAACCAACATCCTGATTTGTTTAGGGAGCTGATGATGGTGAGTAAATAGAGTGGATATAGAATGGCAAGCAAAGAACATGAGTGGAGAAACCTAATATAATGTGATGATAAGATATTATTTGTTTAGAAAGGTTCCCCCATACATATATGCCCATGGTTGCTTAGCACATATATCCTCTATACAGGCATACCCTGCTTTAAGGACACTCGCTTTAAGTACACTCGCGAGTAAGTACATATCGTCCAATAGTCAAACGGCAGCTCACGCATGCGCCTGTCAGCACGTCCTGAACAGCAAAGTTGAATTCCTTACCTGCACCGAAGCTGTGCGCAAGCGGGGAGACTATAGAGCCTGTTACAAATGCATTATTTACATCAGTTATGCACGTATATGACGATTGCAGTACAGTACATGCATGGATAAGTGGGAAAAAAGGGAGTGCTTCACTTTAAGTACATTTTCGCTTTACATACATGCTCTGGTCCCATTGCGTACGTTAATGCGGGGTATGCCTGTATAACCTTAGCTAGTACATCCAGCTGTTGAAACATAACAAAGTGTATAACAGATATACGTATAATTGACAGGAAAAAATACTCTATCATAGCTTCCAAGATCATTTTGAAGCTTATTAAACAAACAAGTGCAAAAAGAGGTAAGAGCAACCAGTTAAAGGGAGGAGAGCAACATATTGAGGAAACATTTTGAAAGAATGACATCCTCAAAAAAGCGCCTTAATAGAAGGGCATCTTGTTAAAAAATAATAAATAAAAGAAAAGAAAGAAGACTGAAAAGAGAAGGCATAATCAAGACAATAATATTTACAATGCAATCATAAATCAGATTGTATTAAGTTACATGATTAAATAATAGACCAACTCAAAGGGGAAAAAAAAGCAAAAAACTACCAAATCAAAAATAATGATCAAGAGCCAATTGAGATACATGTTCAAATTGCGTTAAACATTCCATTCATCAAGTTATGTTAAGAATTATATTGAAAATTTTAATGTACAGGTGCAGTGCACATGCATAAGTGCAATCCATGGGTGGCTCAATATTAAAGGGTGTTCACTATGGGATCATGATCCATATTCCGACAAAACCTACCCAAAAGATAAAGGGTGGTCTAATTATCCAGAAACGGACCCAGATCCCAATCGGTGTTAAGGCTAGAAGGAACTCTTGTTTTGATAGTAAATATCCAAAAGAGTTCTCGTCGATTCAGCGCATTCAATTTGTCACTACCTCTGATGGAACAAGAGACTTGTTCAATTCCCATAAAGGACAAACCTGACACGCCTCCCTGACTACAACATGAGAAAAATAATTGAAAAGGAAATCTTAAAAAGGATCTTTTGATAAATTCTGTGAGATTTATTTGATCTGAAATTGTACATTTATGATCCCTTAGAAATGTATATGAATTATACCATGTCGCCCTCAGCCTCCCTTTCCTCATCCCAATTATTATTATTATTATTTTAATCCCTCCCAAGTCTCCTTTTATAATTTATGAAAACGTTCAAAATGAACAGTTGAAAAGGAAATCTTAAATTCGAGGAAAGAGAATTTCTGACTCGTGGCAGCTGAGGGGTTAAGCTTCTGTATTCGAACGTTGCTTCATTAGGAGTAATGTTTGAGTCCTAATTCACTTGCCCTCTTTACGCAGGGGATCCGTGGAAATGTCCAGTCATTTATACTGTATATTAACCGGAATACGAAACTGGCAAAAAGGCCCTTGATAAAGACCCAAGATCCCGTGAGAAATAAACATCGGGTATACAGCAATTGCATACATTTGGCCTAATTTTAAAATGGTGCTTTTCTTCTGCTAAACAGCTAACTAATAATACCTGTTTTGTGAAAGCCGTATGGTTGCAATGTTTGCAGGATCCTGCTGTAATACTCCCAGCATGTGGTTGCCTCCCTCTCTGCAAACTCCAGTCTTCATTGGGTTTTTGTAATGTTTTTATTTGGCACGAATTTGATGAAACTTAATCGCTGTGTATCTTTTTGTTTTATTGCATTACTTGGAAAATGTGTGTGAAAGAAAATATTTATAATCTCACACACAGATTTTGATGGGGAAAAAAGGTGCAGGTACCATAGGTAAAGAAAACAACATATTGTAGACCTAAACTGCAATAAATAATGCAGCTTTTAATAAGGAAATGTGACAGAAAAGGGCCTGGAGCCGCCTCCCTGACAATAATGTAGTCCCCATTCCTGACAAATTCACAATCACTGGGGTTTCCTGTTGGTCTGTACAATGCAGTGCTGGAAAGTTTCCACATGGCGAGTGTACGTGTGACGGTAACGCCAGTGCACCGACACAGCAGCAAAGCTGACCACACACTTATACGTTGTGTAATATGAAGGGATTGAAGCTATCAAGTTTAACCTACATAATACATATCCGGATTTCCAATGAATTTTTGAACCCCCCTTTGCTGCCAGAAGAACAGCGCATTGTGGAGCAGGGAAGGATTTACAGAAACAGGGGAAATTCAGATGCTGCGAAAGCAGTTTGGACCTCATATAAGCAGTATTCATGTCTTGCAATGTTTACAGTAACCTAGGACTTTTCCTGTCTGCCTTAACTTTTTGCTGCTCAGAAGACTTCTCAGTGGGAAAGCACACAGTCTCCTCTGATTGTATCATTCAAGTCATCTGTTCCCATAGGCAGAGGCTGTGGCGCTAGCCTGGACTTCTTGTCAGGGTCTTTTACCTTGCTGCGAAGTAGGATGTTTGTAGATGGCGAAGTTGAACTTTGCCGTCACAGGGGGTTGCAGCATATTGCTTTTGTATTGTAAGATAATCAACAGTTATCTGATTTACCCTCTAACACAATGGTGACACAGATAGGTCAGCTCAGATGACCATGGCCCAAAAGCAAAAGACGTGATGGAGGGTCGTGTTTATATTCGTGGAGCTTACAATCTGTTTTTGGTGCCTGGGGCACAGGGAGATAAAGTAACTTGCCCAAGGTCACAAGGTGCAATCGGGAATTAAACCAGGCTCCCCTGCTTCAAACTCCGTGCCAGTCAGTGTCTTTACTCACTGAGCCGCTCCCTCGCCATGCCTCTTCATTACTTGGTTAATATGGCCCTGAGTCTCTTACCACATGCTGAGGAATGATATGACAGTGTAAGTGTAGCCTGTTACTAATACTGTTGGGTGAATAGTGACATTGCTCTGCCAGTCTGGCAAAGAGTTAAAATATTTATTTTCCTTTTAATAAATTGCCCTTTTTTTTTTGCCTATTTTTGCAGGGTATTATAAATGGGGCCTCAATTGATTATTTGTCTTCATTTTCAACTCGCTGTTTAGATTTTTCAAAGTAATAGCGATCCAAGGAAAACCTTGTGATGAAGAGAAAAGAAAGATTGAATAGCGAAAAGGTGTGGGAAACACAATTGGGAATGGATCAATTTAACATTGGAAATACAGCAGCATTGTGCCTCAAAGGTTTAAAGGAGCAATTCGTGAGCTTTGAAACTCCGCCATTATGTGAACCCGGCTAGCCAAGCCAGCCACTGGCACCCCCTACAGAGGTATGTATCTCCGGAAGCCGGGGGACCTCTGAGCTGAAATTAATGGGGTTCAGCTCTGGAGACCCCGTGCCTCAATCCCGTGTTTAAAATAAATGTGCAGGGGAAATGGTATGGATGGCCGCTTTAAGCCCCCGACAAAATCTGTGTATTTTTGTTGCCCATGGAAAAGCTTTTGCACACCTTTTACTGAGAGATAAAGGTAGTGGGGAGACGGTATTGAGCGCTTCAGTTTCTTGTCACTGTGTTTATGTTGCCAAGCGCGACTACAGGCCGGCTTCTCTCTAGGATAGGAAACGTTTTAATTTCAAGGGGGAGGGGAATTTTCTCCTCAAAGCTGCCGGTTGAAGCCTGCTTGAATCTCTGTTCTATTATTGTGGTTTACTTCCTCTTTTTCATGCGAATGAGCTGTGTCTTTAAGGAGGGCGTTGCAAATAGCTTGAGGGAGACACAGGCAGAAAGAATGAGGAAGAAGCACTAGTGAGAAAGAAATAGGATAAGTGCACAGGAGACAGCTCTGGTCTTTCTGCCCAAGCCTGGCCTTCCCCTTCCACTCTCTGACAGTTTGATGGAGGGACACAAGATAGGTAAGTGAGCTTGGAGTGTCAGCGGGGGACTCCTGTCCTGCACATTCGTATCAGGTGCGGGGTTGTTATTTGTGCAGAGCGGAGTGTGGGATCTTGTGTAACCTCTGACAGGAAGAGTAGACAGACCTATTTTTGTTTGCTCGGTCTTAGACAAGCAAGCTTAGAAATGGTTGGAAATGGGGCATTCTGTATCTTTGGAGCTCGGTATTGCAGCCAGTTTGTTAGCATTGTATTGTGTCTGTTAAGGCTGCCAAGGAGACAGTCTATCCGTTGGCATGCTGTGAATTACAAAGCAATGTGTGATATAACTCCAGCCATTGAATAATAGAGATTGTAAGCTCTTCGGGACAGGGTTTTCCTTTGCCTTATGTTGTCATTTAGATGTTGCACTTATTCCCTTTCTAATTTATTTAACTTGCATTGTAACTTTATAAAGCGCTGTGTATATTGTTGCCACGATATAAATAAAGTAATGCACACATGACATGCAACAGATATCTGTTACAATTCGGTATATCATTTTGAGAGGCACCCTTACCCACCCTGCATGCTATACATTGGTATACTTTAAGTACCTTACTAAGTTGTCTTTATGCCTTTCAACATATTACTTGGATTGGAACAGGGATTCTCTTTTGCGTCTGTTTACTTTTAAATGTTGCTTTGGTCAGTGCCCTTTATCTGCCTTCTACATGGTCTGTGCACATATACTGTAATCTACTGTAAAGCACTACACTGTATTCAAAAATATTTTGAGACAGAAATACCATGTCTCTACATTAGAAGTCTCTTCATTTTTTACTACTTGGTCTCTGTACAATTCCTATTTTATGCTAAGATGCGGGCGCATTTTATGATGGAGCTGCACAGCTATTTAAATGACCCAATGCTTGGTTTCTCATGGGGCATTTTCAACAGTCGTTTACCTATTACGGATGCCTGTAAGGATCTTAATCCTTCCTGCATGTTGGGTACGAGGAATATGTCTCACTGGCGTGTGTTGAAAATTCTAGGCCCCTTTCTTATGATTTCATTGACACAAAGCTTACTGGTTTGTTGGCTACATGTACCTCTTAATAAGTTCCCATGTACAGGCATACCCCGCATTAACGTACGCAATGGGACCGGAACATGTATGTAAAGCGAAAAAGTACTTAAAGTGAAGCACTACCCTTTTCCCACTTATCGATGCATGTACTGTACTGCAATCGTCATATACGTGCATAACTGATGTAAATAACACATTTGTAACAGGCTCTATATTCTCCCCGCTTGCGCACAGCTTTTGTACAGGTAGGGAGCCGGTATTGCTGTTTAGGACGTGCTGACAGGCGCATGCGCGAGCTGCCGTTTGCCTATTGGGCGATATGTCCTTACTCACGAGTGTACTTAAAGTGAGTGTCCTTAAAACGGGGTATGCCTGTATGCGAGGCTACTTCCATTAATAAACCGCAGTATTTCTAACCAAAACTCTAGGATTTCAAGTAAGACACTGCTAGTACTTTAGAACAAGGTTAACCTATTGCCTGGATTCAGTAAAGCTGTGTGGAGATTGGGGTATTTATTTGTTTAATTTGATCAGTGTGAAAAATGTCTGTATATGCGCTCCAGAACCAAAGTCTCTTCTTTAAATGTAGCATGGAAGTCCTCTGCCATTACATATTTAGTATAAAACAGGCTTTTTACACTTATTTATATTCTACCAGAATATTCTCGGCTATATAGCAAGATTTGTTCCCCAGTAACAGTACTGTATTATCTTTCTTGCCACTCCAGACACTGTCCGATCACACACAATCTTCTACATGAGCTTTGAAGACCACAAAGGTCTCTTATTCCTTCTGAGGAGTGGGATTCATGGACAACATATGCTGTAAATAAATTTAGATACAGTAGAAGATTCTCACAATATTCATTAAAAAAAATCTTGTTGACCCCAAGGCTGCTAGTGCACAAATTAAACGAAATACTGCGGTGTTGTGTTAGCCTCCCAATGAACGTTGAATATTGCACTTATCTGGGCATCATTTTTACCCCCTTCCAGGAAAAATAAAAATGGTGTATTTTGAATGAAACCGTATTTGCTTCAATCTTGCCACATCTGCTACTACTTGGATACAATAGAGTGAAAGCAGTCGAACATTTTGCAGAAAATCACACTTAACAGGATCAAGTATCTGCTGTCTGCATTTGGCATAGGTTGAACTTGATGGACATATATCTCTTTTCAACATCTTCTACTATGTACCTATGTAACATTGCCTAAAATGCTGCTCCTGTGTGTTTCCTTTGCATCTGACTTCCAGTAAGGGCACAAGTTGTACCACACACATGGGTTTTCTTTTTGATGTTTGAAGTGGCCCAGTTAGCAGTGTTCATCATACTCCCTATTGCTTCATAAGTCTTCATTTTCTGGGGTTCTTCATAATGGGCACTGAACCCTTAACATGTTTCGATGCTGTTTAGGAAGTAATATTTATGTTTATATGGTTGTTTATGTAATGTTTATTGATCAATTGGCTATTCTTTGACTTCAAAGAGAAGTAATTGAGATGAATACAGTATATGTCACCGCGTCTTGCTTCCTTCCTCCCCCCCCAAAAAAACCTGCATTTGTTGGTGGGATTGTATGTACTGTAAGATAACTGTTAACAGTCCCCCCTCAGTAAACACTTTCCCTCTGTAGCTTCTGGGCCATGTGCTGCTTAGCCAGTGCTTTCTATATTTGGCACCCCACATGCGAACTCCTGTCGCTAGTGCTCTATTATTAACCATTTGTGAAGATGACCTTTACCGCCCCCGGGGTCACAAGACAGTGTGGGGAAGTGTTGGGGCTGCCTGTAGGTATTTTTTACTGGTGAGAAACATTTCCTCCTGTGAGTCAGACATGCACGTGAACAGCTTTTTTTTCTTCTGGCTTTGGTGACTCAATCCTCTCTACACCCCTCCTACCAGTTGTGCTGTGAGTGAAATGTAGAGCAGGGAAGGGGTTAACAAAAGGTAGGGAGATGGTGCCTTGCCTCCCTTCCCTTGTCACCCCCACCTCCTAGGCCCTGTTCCGCCCGCCTCTAATTTAGTGTGGAACCGCCAAGGCAGTAAAATGTTTGCAGTACTGAGTCATCATTTTAACTGTGATTAATTCCAATAATAGTTTGTGGAATCCGTTTATTTTATTTGTAATAAAATTTGCCTGCCAGAATAATAATAATAATAATAAAAATCTGTAATAACTCAAAACTCTAGCAAATCTACAAGAAAACCTAATCATCCAAGTTGAGGCCACATTTTTTGTGTAGTGCGAATTGAATAAAAATGTTTAAGAAATGTGTGTATATAACCTATGTGTGTGTGTGTGTGTGTGTGTGTATATATATGTGTGTATATATATATATATATATATATATATATATATATATATATATATATATATATATATATTAATTTCGGCAGTTCCAGGAAAGGTGAGAGCACAGTGCTAGCTTTACCAGCTGTCTGCAGCTTTTTGCCCCGCAAACGGGAACGACCGTGGTCGGTTTCCCTCGGAAATCCCCAACCACCAGGGGCATCAGTGTAGCTATATCTATATATCCACAAAAAAGCTATTTCTATCCAGCAATTCACATATCAAGATCTTGGAAGCAAAGGTTGATAGCGGTGCCATCTGCTATCTGGCTCCCGAGATGGAAAATACAGTTTACATTGGTGACATTGACTGGGGCAACGGTCTCAACTGAGGAGAATGCTAATTAGTAATGTGTAACGTTTAATCTTTTAGGGTGTGCTGAGCATCAGAGTAGATGTGTTTTCTACATGGTAAACCCCAGTAATGAAGTACTGAGGAGATGTTCGTACTTTTTCAGCTGCATGCTAAGGTGTGTCCTAAATAATGCAGGTCTTCCTTATTTCAAATCGCACCATTTACTTGAATTGCAATAAATTGAAGTCACTTAAAGGTACAGCCCATCCTAGGACCAAAGTGAACTAATGGCAGTGGCATGTTTAATAATAATAATAATAATAATATGGATGTCCGTGATTGCCGCATTAAATTCAGACAAGTACAAAAGTATCGAAATTATCTTTCAACTTTTAATGTTACCATGGTTACTAAATCTTTCATCCCTTATTTATTTACGCTGTTTGTTGACCGGTAATTAGCTTTTGTATTCTTTGTCTTTATCATAATGATGTGATTATTTGTCAAGCTGATGAACAAGTAGGACAGTAAGAATTTGATGGGAATGAATGTTGGTGGACCAGTTAAAAAGAAAAACTCAGTTTAAAAAAGAAATCAGACACCGAAAAGGAAAAAGTTTAATTTAAGCTGCAGTCTACGCTGAGCAATTTAATTACATTTTTTCGTTATTACCTGAACTCCGGGGGGAGGGGTGGGGCACAATATGGCCACAGGATGGCTCTGGCAGGTAATAGATGAAACCTCATCGGCAATTTTTTGTTGGTGACCCTGACCCCATTGGCCATGTCTGTAGATATTTGTTTTTGTGTCTCACTGACTCGAGAAACCCCTCAAATCTCAGGAGCTGGTGGGGCCCTCAAATGTCTGGGAACTACATATTGGCTCTGGGTTTCATTTCTTGTTTTCTGGCGCATGCTATTTAGTACGATCTCTTTAAACCGTCAATATATGTTTTTATTTTAATATATATCCTCAATGACATAATGCAGGTACTTGTGCCACTGAAGGGGTTAACACATTGGTCTTCAGATACCTGCCACTGTTGAAGTGCACACCCACATGAAACTTGAAAGGGGGGTGGGGGAGGGGGAATGAAGACCTGGCCTTTTACTGGAACTGCCAGTATGAAGAACATTGGAGCAGTAGATTATGAGAGTAAATACCTTGCAAATGTTTATACTTCTGTAGGGAGAAAATGAAAGTCTCCGCCATGTCCATAAATGTTGAGGTGTTCCTCCTTACTGTATGCCGTTTTCTATCTCCCACTGATTCGGAAATTGAACCCAAAAAGAAGCCTCTAGTACAGTACAGGGTTTTTTTTTGTCATGTGTAAAAACAACCCTCCTGTGTTGGGTTAGCATTTAATGCCGCTACTGCAATGTTGAGGGAATTTTATGGGCCTGTCGAAAACCCACAAAGGCTTTACCCTAACTTTCGCAAAGCAGACGGTGGCAATGGAAACAGAATGAGTGTGCGGTGACGCTCATAAATTGAACAGCACCATTTTAACTGGAATTAAATTGCATTAACAGGGTATGTAATGCATCTAGATTTGTTAGTGTTAGAAATTGCAAAGTCAAGCAGATACAATGGAAAATATACAGTGAAAGGCCCCTGTGGGGGTGGACACAAATATAAAAAAATCTTAAAATGGTCACAAATTTTAGGAGCCAGAGTTTTCTTGGGGGGGGGGGTGGAGAAAACCTTTTTAGGGTGCTGTTCACCCGGGATTTTTCCATCCCTGAGGAGAGGTCAAATAAATGTCTTATAAATAAAACTATACTTTATTGTTGCCGATAATAAATTTAGACACACACTAATGCTGTCTTTCTTTCTTTTTTCCATTAGGTCACATCTTTCATTATGTGCTGACTGTCTGTATTTACAGAAGATATATAAGAAAGACAAACTTTATTTTGGAAAGGTTTTTTGATTCCAGTGGAATCTGTGCTTAAGCTCCGTACCCCTCGCTTTGCAAGCCCCTACCTTCCAAGTGGGACGCCATGCCTGTACAAGCCCCGCAATGGACCGACTTCTTGTCCTGCCCCATCTGCACCCAGACCTTCGACGAAACCATCCGGAAGCCCATCAGCCTGGGCTGCGGGCACACGGTCTGCAAAATGTGTCTGAACAAGCTGCACCGCAAGGCCTGCCCGTTCGACCAGACTACCATCAACACAGACATCGAGCTGCTGCCCGTCAATTCGGCCCTGCTGCAGCTGGTGGGAGCTCAGGTGAGTCTCCTCTGTTCATGTCTGGTTGTTGATGTTTGGTTGGCCTCTTCAGTAAGCAGATGCAGAGCTTTGCCTCTGACCCAGGTTGAGAACTTTTGGGATCTCCTTCTTGTGCTTGTTCTTGGTTTTGTTGGTGTTCGATTATTTATAGATTTGCTGCTACTGTCTTGCTAAAGGGAGTTTTCATGTTTCTGAGTAAGGATTTACAGGGGTATAGTTGGGGTTCAGTTAGCGCTGCATGGTTATTGAGGTTTCTGTCTTCACTATTATGGTCTTCGTTGGGATACTTTGTGTACTTTGTTTTTGTGTGGAATTGTGTACTTTGTACAAGTTTGGAGTTTTCTTTGATAAATATAGGTGAGTACTTTTAATATAGGTTTGAGGACTCTTTTGTATGGTGGCTGGGTAGGTGCTTTCTCAAGTCTTGGGTATGTACGAGAGCCCTGAACTAGCTTCAGTCTCTGCCACAATGTATATATTTTCTCGCTCAGCCAGTTTGGGGTCCTTGCATTGAGTTGAGTTGCTGGGTAAGGGTCTGGTCTGGTCTGTTGCATTGGAGACCTTTGTTTGACATGCCGTCAGCCCCTCGATACCTCGTCCTAGGTATAAACCTTGATTGTAAGCTCTTGACATGAGGGATTTCCTGTTTATAAATTCTGCCAAGTACTTTGCAATATACATTGACCGCTATGGAAGAAGTTATTTTGTAAATGTTAATCTTTCTTGAAGTTATTTTAGTAGCTCACTTATTGCTATAAAAATGATATGAAATCAGGAGGCAAAACTCTTAATATAATCAAAATTCCGTTAAATAGTTCCTCTGCGGAGATGTTTACAGAATTCCTCCAAACAGAAGTGATGATGCCAAACCCGACCTAGTTATGAGAGATTTCATACAATCGACACTTGTTCAGGGGAGATGTGGCACTTGTTAGGGAATAAATGTTGTGTTATGGTTCCTCTTCTATGTTTGTCCTCTCCCATAAGACCACGCGCCCGCACTGCAGACAGGCGGCGCGTGGAGAGGCACTTGACCGCTATATGCGGTCTGTAGGGGGGGGGGGGCGTGGTTTGAGCAGAGGGCTCTCCGTGCTGTCCCCCCTCCCCCGTCGGTCCATCCGTCCCCCCATGGATACTGAGCACTGGGGTGTGTGGGGGGGACAGCAGCCCAGCACTGGGTGAGCTGGTTTTCGGCGTGGGGGGGGGGGGGGGGCGGGCGCCCAAAACGGCAGCAGACCGGATTACAGCCGGAGCTGTCATGCTTTTGCACAGCCCACCTTCTCCCCCCCCGCCCCCAAATCTGCTGCTGCCGCCGCCTCTCCTCCCCGGGAAGAAGAACTGGCCGCAACCTCCCCAGCACTCGCAGCCTGAAACGGGCACCGGAGCTCTAGACAGCTTCCCTCCTCCCCCTTGTCCCCTCATTGGTTCCCTGCCGCACAACGTGACGCGTCGCCGCTTGGGATCACGATCCTCGTGTATCCCCTGCTGGCTGACGCGTTGCAGTGCGCAGCGAGCCTTGCAGGGAGGGGGGACTGAGGCCGGCTCGGGAGGAACTCATGTCCGGTGAGTGACGCACACGCGGCCGCGCGCTGTCGGAAGCAGCGGGACCCAGACCTAAGAGTTTTTGGGAGTGTTTTTTTAGGAAGCAACAAGAGTTCATCTGTTGCACTTTAGTACTCTGCACAGTTGTCACCATTACTTGTGCATTAGGCTTTGCCCTTGTGGTCCGACTCCTGCCTACAGTACATACGCAGTGTAATGTTGTGTTTGTATTTGGGAAATGCCCTTTAGGTTCTGTCCATGTTGAAAGGTTTAAGCAAGCTCAGGTGTGTGTGGATTTTTAGGTATTTTATTTGCATTAAAAAAAAAAAAAGATTTTGCAACCAAATCAAATGACTAATGTACACACTACAAGGAAGATTTAAATAAACGGGGGCGAGGGAGGGGGGTGTAAGGGTTACGGAGATGGGTATTAACAGGGAATAAAGAAAAGACAATGCGACTGGCCAAACGATATTTGACAAGTTGACTCCATGCAGACAGTGTAACAAAGAAAATAATCTATCAAAAGGCTTGTATAATAAGGGAACACAATGACATAAATATCAATTGGTGTTCTATGTATTGTTTTTTTTCATCCGGTAACTCTCCAGAGGTGAGGTTCACAAAGGTTTGGCGTTGCTCGTTGCTCTGACGACATTCTCTTACTAAAACTTTCAAAAATGCGTTTTCAATAGTTCTTCTTTACATTGCCGTTTTATCCAATGTTATTTCTTACATTCGGACAGTTTTTTTACAGAATTTCTGAGGTTTTTTTTGGCAACGCTTGTACATTTCATACATTTTCCTCAGGGAAAATGTGTTCTCGTTGTCAAAGCTGCCAAGTGTAATGTGGATCGGAGCACCTATCCAGTGTTATAATGATAATCCACAAAGTTATGACTTATTGAAGTACTTTAACTTTGTTTCAATATCTTGTAACATTGAAGAAAAATAAACGAGCTGCACACAGTATTTAATCCCTATTATACAAGTACTTCAAGCACTTCTCATCATAATCACATTGAATTTCATCCAGCGGAGAAGTCTTTTGGGAGAATGCTTAGTCACTTGTTCTCATACCAGCCATATTTAGTTCTGCACCACCCAACTGGATACAATGCATTGTTTGAGATCATAAAACGTTCAGAAACATGAAATTGAGTGGAAACTTAGCAGTTGTGCAGCAGCACAACCTTATAAATGTAGATCACAGATGTGATACAACTGGTGTGTTTTATCAGTATAATATTGTGCTGTACTGTTTTTTGACAGTTTTTTTTTTTTTAAACGGCAGTTGTTTTCTGAAATCTTAAACTTGCAATAAAATCATGAAAACATATTTGCAATAATAAAAATAAATTGAGAATAGTATGAATGGCATTGCCTAAAAATATTGTGACCTATGGGTAATAATACATGGTTTCTAATAATGCAGTGTGCTTGGCTATTCACCTTCCTACACTATAAGAAAGTAACACATTCCCCGTTGACTGCTAATTATGCATTATCCATGCAACACCTGCATTTCTGCTTACTCGCCCTAACTTTTTATTTAACCATTGCTGTTTAACTCTAAATCCATATAACCCGAGGCTTAGAAATAAGAGCAGAGGGGAATGCAATTGGGTAGAACCTTGCATACGATCAGTGTGATTATACCACAAACTGGAATCCCAGCTCTATGTAAAAGTATCCAGAGTTTGATTTGCAAGTTTACTTTAAAACTAAGTGGAGTTGAATTATGAATCTTTAAGTACATTTGAGGCTCTAACCTGCCCTTAACATGAGTTTTTTTGTTTGTTTTAACAATGAATGTGACTTCACACTTTTTTGCAATTCTGATTAAATAGTAGTGGGTCTGCATATACCTGTACTTGTGTATCTTTGTTTTCTTTAACGCACCTCCTAAAGCCTAAATGGGTAAGCAAATTTGGCTACAGTCTTCTCACAAAAATATTATCCTTTTTGAGAAATGCAAATGAAGGTTAAAAGTATATATATTTTAAACATAACACTATACCAAAGGGGTAATAATCTTTTTTTTTATTATATATAGATATGGTATCTCTATATCTCTGTCTCTTGGAAACATTCTATTACTATTATTAATAGCTAAAATGTTATATTATAATCTACAATGGTACTGTAAACCTTCATGTTGTAGCACTCGGAAAATGTCTGTATAAAAGAACGTTGTAATACAGGATGAAGATGCAGTAGTGTCGCTCCCCAGGGTCGGCATGCTGCCTTTGGTCCACGTGTTACTTACTAGCCTTAGTCTATTAAATATGTATAAAACTAGTGAGTTAAGGTATGTTATTACGTGGTTAGCTTTAGGGAATTTAGGGTAGGGGATTTTAGGGTAAGGGCTCTAATTATTGGTTTTCTTGTTAGGGGTTAAGGTTTAACTTTTTATGGTAAGGTGTTAAGGCTAGGGGTTTTATTTTAAGGGGGTAAGGCTAGGGGTTTAGGGTAAGGGGTTAAGGTTTTTAGGGTGAAGATTGGCATTGGCATTGGGGGTTGGGGGCTTAGGGTAAGGACTTAACGTTGGGATTTTGGGGTAAGGTTAAGCGGTTACCTTTACGGTGACACTGTTGGTGGTGAGCTGCCCTCGGCGGCTGATCAGCAGCGGTAAGTTGGCTGGGGCAAGTCGTCCTAGACGGTAAAACTAGCTCCTCTAAGTTATGTTATGTAATGAATCGCACTAGGTGTCATGGATTTGGGTGAGTCTTGTCTTTCCCAAGTAGACCTCTTATTTCTCTGACCTGTGCTTGCCCTGCAGGTGCCTGAACAGCAGCCGATCACTTTGTGCAGCGGAGCCGAGGATACCAAACACTATGAGGAGGCTCGGAAATGTGTGGAGGAGCTGGCACTGTACTTGAAGCCCCTCAGCACTGCCAGAGGTAAGAGAAGGCGCTCCGACAAACACTGGTTTAAGTGACTTCATTAAGATACTGGTCTGTCCCAGATTTAAAAACATTTACATTTATTGAACATTGGCGCAAAGCTCACTGGCCTGTATAGTAGAATGATATAAGCATTATGTACGCTATATAATAGAAGTAGGGAAGCATTCTAACATGTTCATTAAAAAGGAAGCAGAACTGCAAGTGTGTAAATAAAGGTAGTGGTACTCTGGATGTGAAAATAAACTAGTAGTATTCTATACCCCCAAGTACCATCATACTTCAGTCACTTCAGCCGTGTGTCTAGGTGTGTGTTCAGCACATTTAGTGGCACAGCGTTAAATTCATCTCTGGCTGTCCAAAGCATTTGCAATGTCGCTTGTGGCTGCAGTGGTTAAAGTCCAGGTTTCTCCAGTGAAATCACTCCTCAAGCAGTGTCTCGAGCCTTCAGAAACCATAAGTGAACAGTGCAGTATAGTTGTATGAAGTGAAAGCAGAAAAACTTATATCTAATACAGAGCGGGGTAACCTAACGTATAAGAGATGTGCCTGTGCGGCCCTCATAACCCTCACATTCGTTTAGAACAGGTGATAGGCATATGGATGGATCAGTGAGACGTACTCTGCATATGCTACTGTACAAATAGAGGGGATGTTAGAATGGAATGGGTGCCCTTCTGGTTTCTGGAATGTAGTATTCATTTAATCATTACTATGAAATGTTGCAAGATTATTCTAGGGCACACCTATTCATTTTGAATGTGCGCTTTCATAATTGTTGTGTTGTGCAAGATCCGTGTGGGCTCATTGGCTTCTCTGACTTCCCCCATTATCACACTCCATCACCCCTCAGTTTGCTACTCTTCCTTCACTATTTACGTAGGTGTGGGTCTAAACAGCACCACACAGAGTGTGTTGAGCCGCCCCATGCAGAGGAAGCTGGTGACGCTTGTACATTGTCAGCTGGTGGAGGAGGAGGGACGTATTCGAGCCATGAGAGCAGCTCGCTCGCTGGGAGAGAGAACAGTCACTGAGCTCATTCTGCAACATCAGAACCCCCAGCAGCTCTCCTCCAACTTGTGGGCAGCTGTCCGCGCCCGTGGCTGCCAGTTCCTAGGACCAGGTACAAGGAATACACTGTTCGGTTGCCACTACCACTCTGTGCTCCTTTTATAAAATTACTCCACTTGGAGAAAAATAACTAAAGAGGTTGTGAATATGAACTCCTGGAAAGAAGCTCCAACATCTTGGGCAATTAAGGGAATTTTTAGAGGTCTATAACCAATCTTCTGTTTTGCTCTGCAATGTAGTATTGTCCGCTTGGCAATGAAGGCATTCATGAATGCGCTAGGAGTAGAGTAGAGGATGACTCCATAAGTAGGCATGGCTAACATTTAAATCTGTTATTGACATTGCAATGTCTGTGTTCCAGCCATGCAAGAAGAGGCCCTGAAGCTGGTCCTACTGGCTCTGGAGGACGGATCTGCGCTCTCTCGGAAAGTTCTGGTTCTGTTTGTGGTGCAGAGGCTGGAGCCGCGCTTTCCCCAAGCCTCGAAAACTAGCATTGGGCATGTTGTCCAGCTGCTGTATAGAGCCTCCTGCTTCAAGGTGAGGGTCTGGAATGTTCACAGGAAGTCCAGTTGAAGCTGGATGCTAAGCTGGCAGCCACACCCATGCCACATTTATTGGCAACATATTAAAGCATTATTTAAAAAAAAGAAAAATCATATCTTAAATTTCTTTTGCAAATTGTAGACAATGCAAGTTTTTAAGAAAAAATGGTTCTAAAAACCGTTACACGGAGTGGTCATTTTCTGTTTAGGTAAAATATTGATGTAAAAGCATTTTGTCTTTTTGCAAGAAGTTCCTAAAAGGGAATTTGTGCAGTTGCAGAGTTGGTGCCGGCTCAGTATGACGCTGCTGTATTAAATACATCTTGATGAAAGCAGTATTTTTCCTGTGACTTATACCAATTGCCATTTATTAGTGAGTGTTCTGTACTTTATGATTCGATACTCCCATAGTCTGAAGAATACTTGGAGTATTATGAAGTAAACTAGTTTTGAAGCTCCTGGAAATGGGTGACCTAACATACTTAAATCTGCAGTCCTCTTTCCTAAACCATAAATCGGTATAAAGAATAGTCCTTTCATTGTCAGTAACTCAGGGTATCATTAAATATAAGGAAAATGTTACTTGCCTGCACCGGTTCACAGCGGGGGAGACCTTTTATACCATCCAATTGTCCCTATTTAGTGGGCACTGTATCTATTTTTTGGCCCAGTTCTTAATGAATACACAACACACCTGTTGTATCTATTTCTGCCAGTGTGTTGGAGCGGAGGATAGATTCATCTCGTGTACCAAGTAATTGGTGCTCTAAACCTTAAGTCCCTTGTGGGTATAAAGCAGCAAAACGTGAAATCTTATGGTTTGTATTATTTATTTATTATTTATTTAAAATAAACCAGTTCTTTAGTATTAGATAATAAGGCCATTTTAATGCGTTTTAACATACTGTGAGCATCCTTTCATTTCGATAGCAGGTTTTATCCCACCACCTAAGCAGTGCAAGATCTTTGCAACGTTTGCCTGTTTGTGATAATGTTGCCAATATTCCCAGCAGTTTGAGCGGCAAACTGTAACAATAGATAATGTAACCTTAGTAATATATAACACATGGTAGCTGCTGAGTTACCTGGACTAAAGGATTGATTGAAAGTGGAAGGCGGCCATTATGTTAGGCACACAATCAGAATGTTTATAGATTTATAACAGGAGCACCAAACGATTGCCAGATTAGGTAAGACTGTAGAATTCATTGATACAGTGTCCCATGCTTTACATATACAGCAGGGCGCCGCTTCTCGGCGCTCCGCTTTTCGGCGATCCGCTGATACGGCGGCACCAAGAAGGGGGCAAGCCATGTTGAATTTAAAATCGCGCATGTGCAGAATGGGCGGGGCGCGCATGCGCAGACCGCCGGTTGCGCGCGCATGTCGCATATGCGCAGAACGGCGAAAATGCCGGTTTGCGCATGCGCAGCACTGAAAATCGCCGGATCCGCTTTCCGCCGATTTTCACTATACGGCGGGCCTCTGGAACGGAACCCGTCGTATACCCGGGGCCCTGCTGTACAAATAAGAAGGGGGGGGGGTAGTATTGCTGCTTTAACTAATTAGATAAAGTGAGGGATTTATAACATGCTTAAATAGATCGGACAAATATTTTTATGGAAAGGAAAATAGTCCTACGTAGTGTGCACATAAATCCATGAATGTTATTTGCATTTATTCAACTTCGTATGTTATTGGGAGTCTGAAAGACAGACAACCTTGAAAGCAGCTTCGACCCCCATAGAGAAGTAAGAGGGGACCTATTTTCCTGTGCAAAGATTGGATGCTCTGCATTGATATATTGGGAGCAAGTCTGCAACTCTGAGCCGCTGATTTAATTGGAGAGGGCGAGAAGCACTTTATCCTCTGTTCCTGATGTAGGGGATGGATCCACGTGATCTCTACACAAGCGAGGGCTCGGGTGCCGAAATGTCTTTGGCACTTCTGTATTGTTGGCAGTCCAGCATTCGAGGGATTTAGAGCTTTGCGATATGCACATCACAGCAGATGTCTTGCTCTTGCAATACCCAGGTCACAAAGCGTGATGAAGACTCATCCCTGATGCAGCTGAAGGAAGAGTTTCGAACCTACGAAGCGCTGCGTCGAGAGCATGACTCCCAGATTGTCCAGATCGCTATGGAGGCCGGCTTGCGCATAGCACCCGACCAGTGGTCCTCTCTTCTGTACGGGGATCAGTCGCACAAATCCCACATGCAGTCCATCATTGACAAGGTAACAGCCTCTTTCCTGTCCTTGCCTTCTTTCTCCTTGCTCATCTGCCAGCAGGTAGTTAAAGGCGCAGCCCCTGTTATAAGTGTGTGGTTTTTTATTTATCCAATAGTCTTTTGAGAAATACTGATGTACAAAATCATTTTCAGGGACTCATTAAGTGAGGATTATTATTTTTTTAAAGAATTTCTTTATAACTCCTCTCTTAACATTGCAACTTTTGAATCTCTACACATGTTCTCTGTTTCTATGGGTTTATAGTTACTCTAGCACACCCATTAAATATTGTATCTTTTAGGCTCTTATTTGGCTTTTCAGAGTTGACCATTAGGGACTAAATTGAAAAGCTTTTTTCCATCTTAATTTGTGAAATAAACATTAGGAACGGTATAGAAGCTGTTACGTGGCTGAATACTTTAGCTTTTTTACAACTCCCATTGTAGGTTACTATGTAGGACTTGACCTCTACTACCCTAATAAGCTCCCCTCTCCTGCAAAGAAGCTGTAAATGGCCATTTGCTTGGCGGAGCTCTGCATATCCTCTGGTCAGTAGAGCAAGTCAAACCTCTAGTTAATTTATTACAAGAAAGGTTTTGTTAAGTTGCAGACCCCGGCCTCATTTGCTCAGAGCGTCCAGGAACTGACCATTGCTCTGCAAAGGACCGGAGACCCTGCTAACCTCAACAGACTACGTCCTCACCTGGAGCTGCTTGCCAACATAGACCCAAGCCCAGGTACGTGAGTGTCTGGGTGGCAGCTCTGGCAGAAGTCTTCTGCACTGCGCTATCTCCGCGAGATACAGGTATAGGGAGTTATTCACTAAAGTGCGATAGTGCAGATCGGGGCACGGAGACTCCCATTGAAATCCAGAGGAGTTTCTATGCAATACAGCCCCCATCAGCATTTGCAGTTTTAATGGTAGAACAAACCCTAGAGAGATAAATGATGCTTTGTCAAGTATAATTTGAACTATACTAAAGAATGGACACTTGAATTTCTGTAAGTAGAATCTTTAATTACAGACATGGCTACAGTACCGTAGTGTCTGGATGTTCTATTATTTTGAATGTCATAACAAGAAACGTTTAAATGATCAGTTTCCGATTCTGCATATGGGAAACTCATTACAAAATACTATATCAAGAACATGATGGGCTTCCCTCAAGCGAGATGTTGAGAAATGAAAAGCAGAAGGCTGCTGAGTCATACCTCTTCCTCCCTTTAGCTACATGTTACCATAGGATGGTATCTGATGGCAGATATAATAGATGTCTTTAAGAAAAGGTTAGACTTCTTTTTAGAAAGTAAAGGTGTACGGGGATATATTAAATAAGTAAACTTAGGAGCCAGGAAGAAATCTTGATTGCCATTATAGGACTCCAGAAGGAATTTGTTTTTCCCCTCTTGAGAAGTAATTGGATAATGTTTCAATGGGGTTTTTTGTTTGCCTTCGTCTGTATCAATTTGCTGTAAATACATATAATACAGTATGGGTATCTGTCGTCTACATTTAACATACTGTAGGTTGAATTTAATGGGTATATGTCTGTTTTCAACCTTATTTGCTACCTATGTAACTATGTAAAATAGGTATACATCAATTCAGCAAATGTAATAAGAAATGACGGCATGAATTTTTATATAGGTTTTTGTGTGTGTGTGTTATATTTATATGTATGTTTCTGTGTACACAAATCCATACACCCACTTTTCATTAGTAAAACATCACTGGGGATGTTTGTAGAAAAATTATGTATACACAAGAATTTCCTGCACCAAAATAAATAGATTTTGGTACCCAATCATTTCGAGATTCCTGATTTGATGAACATGATTCCGCTGGCACAGGCGACGGTGCTATGTGCTATTAGTCGTCAGAATAGCAACATATTAAATGAGTTTGATGCTAAATCACCCCTTACATACATAGCAAACCAGTTGATGCTTAATCACCCCCTATATAATGGCTTTGGACCTTCGGTCACACCTCATCCGTGCTTGTCATAGCCAGAATGCGATTTCCCAGTAGAACAGCAATTTATCGGCTTGTGGTGTTCCCATGCAGATGCCCCATCCCCTACGTGGGAGCAACTGGAGAACGGTCTAGTGGCAGTGAAGACAGTGGTGCATGGCCTAGTGGATTACATCCAGAATCACAGCAAGAAGGGGACTGACCAGCAACAGGTGAGCTGGGAGATTTACATAGAGTTATCTCAAGGTACAGGGTTCAGACTTGCGCAGCAACCAACAAGTTTCCCAAGAATTTGCATTCAAGGGAATAATAATAATAATAATGGCCAATTATGAAAAATAGACAACTCCTATATAACTGATGTTCATGAAGCAATCATAATTATAAGACCTTAGTAATGCCATCCATTAAACAAAGAGGTTGCCGACTTTTGTAGTGACCGGTAGTAACTTTACAATGTCTGTTGCTTTTATGTCCTAGCCTCCACAGCACAGCAAGTACAAGACCTACATGTGCAGGGACATGAAGCAGAGAGGAGGCTGCCCCCGTGGGGCAAGCTGCACCTTTGCTCATTCGCAAGAGGAGTTGGAGAAGTAAGTGGGCACAACAGATGAACTGCAGCACTGGTAACAAAGTTCTGCTGTTGCAAGTGTTTCCTCACCACTAGCCAACGTAACGATGAACCAAAGGTCCCTTCTGTTCAATGACTCTACATTTGGTGAACCAGTAACACAAAGACAATAGAGAACTTTGGCCAGTCTCAAAAGGGCGACCAAGTAAAGCAGGTCCGGATTCAACCCTCTCCCTACTTACCCAAGTGTCATTTTAACGCAGTCGTTATTCATTGACCAGAGTTGTGTTACATTTTGATTGCTAGAAGCATCTTATGGCCACATTAGCGGTTTTGCATAACACGCAGCCACTTCTTTTGCTGAAGTTCCCAGAATTGCTAACATTTTTAGATGAGGTGTGCAAACTGGGGGGCGCGAGAAATGTTTTTTTGGGGGGTGGGGGTGGGGGGGGGTTGGGTGGGCGGGCGCTGGTTACAGAGGTCCTGTGCTCTTCCCCAAAGAATTTACATTAAATACCGGGGAGCGTGCGAGGCCTCGGTAACTCACTTACCTTCTCTCCGACGGCTTTGGGTGATGCGGCGTCATTTGACGCCGGATACCAGGTAGGGGGGGCGCGAGCACTGGGGCTGAGCAGGCAGTGGGGCGCAGGGTCAAATGTTTGCGCACCCCTGTTCTATAGTAGTCATCTGAGGCTGTGTAAGGATAAAAGGTGTGAAATAATTGTGGGAAAACCTTTTGCTGCAGAAGGAGCTTTTTAATACATTTGCAGGAAAAAGATTGCAAGAGCAACCTCTCTGTTGATAGCATCCGATGTCCTCTGTAGTTAGTTATCAGCGTTTCTGACCCCTGTGGTCGTCATACGTTTATCCCTACACTTGTACAGAATAAATTGAGCTTTTTCGCTTTCCCCACGCCCGTCCCTGTCATCTTAGGTTTCGTAAAATGAACAAACGCCTGGTTCCCAGGCGGCCCCTAAGCGCCTCGCTCGGTCAGCTGAATGAAGTGGGGCTCCCCACCGGGGGGATACACTCAGACGAGGGTCCCATGGACCTGCCCAGCCGCAAGTCCACGGGCCTTCCCAACGGCATTGTGTCAGGTGGCTCGGTGACGCAACTCATCTCTAGGGGAACAGACTCCGGCTACGAGTCGGGAATGAAGCCAGTGAAACTGGATCACCTAAGCAGCAGTGCTCCCGGCTCCCCTCCAGAGTTGTATGTATCCAGGGGGCTTCCTTTTTCTTTTTGATTCATTGTCCTCCTTCCTTCATCTGCTCCGATAACGATCAATGTGTCAGAAAATGGTAGTTTTATACCGAGCAAGGTTTTCTTTTTGTGTTCTGCTTCATGATTTAGTCTGAAACGTCATAAGCGTTGCAGTTAATAAGTGGACAACATTTACCACGGTCGCCATACTTAATTTCGCAAAAAGGAGGAGGAACTGTGTTTACATCCTTGCAACATGATTCGATGTGTTCTAGGCTTCTTCTCCTAGCTTCTTATTAATGGAGAGCCTCGCGCTTGATAGAGATGATTTTTGTGATGATTTTATGGGGCAAAATATGGAACGGGAAACATTTTCTGCTCCGTTTATAGGACGGGGCGAGTCTTTGAGCAAGTTCGGTCCTCTAAGGCTATCAACAGGACAGGTTTTCACGATTTCTCTAGAATGAAATTAAACAATTACCTTATTTGTAATTATCATAGGCTGCTTAATTAGGTATATTTCGATGTTGAAACCTGACTTATTGGTATCCCTGATGGACTGAACTTGCCCTGACATAAACGATACCGATAGGCAACAGAAAATAATTCGGAGGCAAATATAAGACGGCAAACCATTTCCTGAGCATTGCCACAAAGAGCTGATCAAACAAGTGAATGAAGCATAGACCAGTGGCTAGAGTACGCTGCTCTGGTACCGCACAGTGTGCTGGTTTGGTTAGAACCAGTGAGGCCGCTGCAGGGCCTTATAGAGAATATTTTATTTATTTCAGAACAGAAGTTGAATGGAAAGTGTTCAGGGAGCTAGTTTCAGTGTTGTGTTGTGTCCCGCGAGACTGATCTGGGTCCCTTTTAAGAAAGTTATGCCAATCACATTGATAGACTACATAATGTGTCTAGTCTCGTACAAGTGGAGTTAGCGGTGTTTACACGGACAGGTAGTTACGAGACCCATATTTTTATTGAATGTTTTTTTATAGGTGTTCTATGGTGTTTTAATACGTTTTTTTTTTTCCCCCCCTTCAGGCTCGAGTCCGTCCCCAAGACTTCCATGTCTGCCTTACCAGTCAATTCCCACCCAGCTCCTCGCGTACCCAGCGACCTGCCCCAGTTACCTGTGTCCAAACAAATCCAGATGGTGCCCCGGGGCTCCCAGATGTACGCTCCTTCCCAGGCAGACATGTTCTACCATGATCCTCGGGGAGGCGCTCCCCAGTTTGAGGCAGCTCAATATCAGCAAAGTAAGTGACTCGCGTCTTTCTATCCCATCTATTATCGGCCTTCGGGAGACGCTTGTTACTATATTGGCCCTAAACTGGGGGAGGGACCATGGAGAATAACATTCTTTTTCTGTTCCGCCCCTTTCATCTACCAGTGCTTGTGGCGCAGTAAAGCAGTGTTTGGTCTATAGCAAATATATAAAAAGCTTAATGAAGCTGAAACAGGACCGGTTTAGTGGTTTCTTTCTCCCATGCGAGGCTGTGGCAAGAAGCCACACAATTTGTCAGGGGCAATCCATGCAAGGATGGTGCTGACTGAGATCATTCGTTTCCCTAAGCATTGTTAACGGTCCTGTTTACGTTGAACCCAGCTTTAGTTTTCCTTTCTGATTTATTATTATAATGTCTCCGATAGAAAGGCCAAGGTTGGATCTTTCTTGGATCTTTGACTTATTAATGGAGCCATTGTTAATTCCAATGTGTACATGGGGTATTCTTGCAGAACCTAGTTTCAGCTGGGAAGAAATGCCACCACATCCTCTCTCCCCTTTCCAGGTTGACATGCAATGCAATCAGAAGTGCTTGAGTATACATCGGCAGGGATCCACATAGCCCATCATATTCAGTCCATTATTCTGAACAGATACTGCCACTCCGCCTCTATGTTCAGTTTAAAAGCAGTGCTATTACATACATAAAGTGCTCATTCACAACATTTCGAGGGACAGAGCCCTTATTCAGATGCCGATCTCTGATGTTCCAGTATTGTGCTCTTTAACTCCATGTTGTCCTATCTCTTGTGTGAGATTGCTTAGTCTGCCACTGCTCACTTTTCCTCCCCTCCACTCTCCCCTGTTTTACAGATGTCTATTACCCGCCTCAATCCTCGCAGTGCGTCTCCCGCTTCAACAGACCCCCGCCTTCCGCCCCTGATCCCGCCCCCACCTACCTCGACCACTATGCCCCCTACTTACAGGACCGGGTTGTCAGCACACAGTATGGCACACCCACCCAGCAGTACCCACCCATGGGGCAGCCTATGTACCCCCCTCATTATGAAAATCGCCGAGTTTACCCTTCGGCCGCCCAATCCTACCAGCGAGAGGAAATGGTGCGCGGTAGCCCTGTGCCCCTGGATATGCCTCCTACCGCCGTCTCCCCCTACGTTCCCGAAGCCAGAGAGCGATACCAACAAGTGGAAGGCTACTATCCCGTGGGGCCACACCCAGGACAGATAAGACCTTCCTACCACAGGGTATGTATACACAATACAAAATAGTATTGTGTTGTAACATTAATATAGGCATTTCAATATGGCAACTTTTTTGCAGCACTAGGATATTGTGGATCTCTTATCCGATCCCCGTTACACTCAAAATGTTTACATCGCTAAACCACAGGGCGCAAAACATAAGTCCATACAAGATGGAATACACTGTCGCAACAATTGATACAACCACTTAGTATATATCACAATGAAATTAATTTCGTAACAGACATACAACACAAACGAAGGAAAAAATACTAAATATAGTGTAGTATTTGGGACATAAATGGGTCTCGTTAATATTTTTTAGTTACACCCTCAGATTAGTAGAAGAGTGATGGCTTCTTAGTATGGTCTTTGCTTGTGGCATCTCTTCTACACATTAAGATCGGCGCCCAGTTCAGGTATTTAAGGGACATGTTTTCTGTTTTTCTGTTCCTTAAATACCTGCACTGGGAGCAGTTAAAGCGGCAATCCATGCGTTTTTTATTTATGTAATTTGTTAACATTGGTTTGAAGCGGGGGATTAACCCTGTTAATTTCAGCTCCGGGGACCCCCTGCTTCCGGAGATACTTGCCTCTGTAGGGGGTGCGTGTAGCCTCTCGGTTAGCATGATTCATGTAATGGCGGCGTTTCAACGCTCCCGCGGCCTGCAGGCCAATAGGAAGCTGTGATGTCATTAGGTTCAGCTTCCTATTGGGCCACGTGACGCACAAACTTTCAATCTAAGCTGGAGCGGCTGCCGGACCCCTACGGAGGTGAAATGAACGGGGTTCAGCACCAGAGACCCCCTGCTTCCAACCTGTGTTAAACAAATGAGACATGTAAACGGCATGAATTGCTCCGTTAAAGTGAGCCCATCGCCATATGTGATCCACTGCATTGTCCTGATGCCCATGCATAATTCTGTGTCTGTTAGGAGCCCTACGGTCGTTTGCCTCCGCAGCACCCATCGCAATCCCACCCCAGCCTGGACGAACTGCACCGCCGTCGCAAGGAGATCATGGCTCAGCTAGAGGAGAGGAAAGTCATCTCTCCCCCACCCTTTGCACCCTCACCCACGCTTCCTCACCCCTTCCATTCAGAAGAGGTAAGAGACCTGAGGGGGGCAGCTCAGGAGAAAGGGAAAGAGGGGAAAGCACATGGTGACGAGAATAGTTTTAGGGCCTCGGAGAACTTCAGGTGTTGGTGATGTGACCCAAACTTGCTCCCTCTGCCTCAGTTTGGAAATGTGATGGTAACTGACATCTTGTTTGCAATTTTGTTGTCGTTTGAAAATGTATCACTGCTGTAACTCTCTCTTGGAGGGCTTGATTTGCGCCTGAATTCTGTAGGCCAGGGGTCCGCAACTCCAGTCCTCGAGACCCGTGAAAAAAGGTCCGCTTTTCAAGATATCCCTGCTGCAGCACAGGTGGCTCAATCAGGGGCTCAGTCTTGGATTGAGCCACCTGTGCTGAATCCAGATATCCTTAAAACCTGACCTGTTGGTGTGTCCTTGAGGACTGGAGTTGAGCACCCCTGCTGTACGTGGATTAATCAACATGGAAATGTTGAACTTCTGGCTCATTTCAAGTGTTCATCTTTGTCTTTTAATGCTGTTATCTTAAGATCTGCACATTTAAGTTCACAATAACATAGAGTAATATGTATGCAACAACAAAATGATGATAATGGGTGTGCTGGTGCTTTGGAAGAGCCAGGAAACGCATTGCATTGCGAAGCCGCTTTCCAGTGCCAGGGAAGATTTTAGTCCCATGCAGTTGAATAGCGCAGATCTCCCCTCCAGCACTGGAAAGCACCTTCTCTGTATATTGGGAGACTTCATGCGTTGGACATAAAAGGGTTATGTTTTAGTCTTTGAAGAGATGAATTAGTTTCTAACTATAAAACACACGCACACACACAAAAGATAACGCATGCACGCCAAAGTTTAGGGTACCCGAAGACCAGCTAATCATCACCAAATGGTGTATGCTGGTGGTGCTCCAAAGAAGGGCAAAATGTAGTAACGACAAAAAAAGAATTCTATGGAGGAGCACACAGGTTTACCAATAAAAAATGAACAAATGTATTAATATTAATACAGATAATAAAAACAGGGGAGAAAATAATAAAATGGAAGGGAATCCCACCAAACTGGTACATGGAGATTACTATGTTTGTGATGTATATGTACACCATGCATATTATTGTAAGCTGCTGACTACTTATTCGCCCTGGCCCAGTTTGGTGGAATTCCCATCCCTTGTATTCTTTCTCCCCTGTTTTTATTATCTGTATTAATAATTTTTTTCAGTGGTAAACCTGTGTGCTTCTCCATAGAACTCTTTCGCACCCCCCCCCCCCCCCCCCCGTTATTATTGTTTCTTAATATATCCATCTCTTAGCTTTATCACAATAGGCTTGTTTGATCAGTTAGACCAGGGGTGCACAAAGTTTTCCGCCTGCTCTCCTCCCCTGCTCGGCGTCAAATGACGCCACGAGGATCATGTGAAGTCACGTTACCCCGCAGCGTCATTTGACGCTGGGTTACCATGGCGACGCATTGCTGAAGACAAGGTAGGAGATGTTAGAGGCTTCGCGCGGTCCCCAGGCATTTAAGTTAAATGCTTTGGGAGAGAGCACGGGACCTCTGCAACCGCTGCGCCCCCCGCCCCCCCCCTGGAAAATCTCGGGTGGCGCGCACCCCTGAATTAGACCAATAAGGAACAAATACAAAAATTGAACGTTCTCAAATATCCATGCGCTCAGGCGGTGTCCAGTTGGATTGTAAGTTCTTCCCGGAAGGGTCTCCCTATTCCTTATGTGCTCGTCTTCTTACTGCTCTTATCCCCATTGTTTGTACATGATTTTCCCTGTAATGTCATTTTGTAAAGTGCTGCATATATAAAGTGCTGCATATATAAAGTGCTGCATATACCTGTTGACGCTATATACGCACACACGCCTCCACACATTTGTAATTACTTCTAACTGGTCCTTCACATGGTGCTTCCTTACTTATGCACTCAGGACCTCGATGAGGACCTGAAATTATCTGGGAAGTACAAATGGAACGACTACAGCCAGTACTCGCCCTGGTCCTGTGACACTATCGGCTCCTACATCGGAACCAAAGACTCCAAACCCAAAGACGTTTCGGCTGGAGGCAGTGTGGAAGTGGCAGTAAGTGGGGCGTGGGGAAAGGTTTTTTTATTTTTCAGACTATAGATGACTGCGTTCTGTATTCAGATGTATTTTTTTCTCCTTTGCTGTTCCTAATTGCAAGGTGGCAATGCTTTCCATATCTAATGTGCTTGCATGTAACCCCTTGAGTGAGGGGAGCTGTTCCCTCCAGCACTCAAGGAGTTATGATCACCTTACCTGTTCCTTGCACTGCTATTAGCTTGAAACAAATGGTGATGGCAGCTTTGGAAAGGGCATAATTAGCTCCTCCACAAAGCCAGTGATTCCCAATAGGCGTTTCGCAAACCCCTAAGGGTTTGTGGGGTGTCTCAGACTCTAGGACCTAGCGGTGCAGCCCAAAAAGTATGTCATGGGGACTGTACACTTTGTAAGGTCCCAAACGTGCACCGTAGCGGGGGTAGTATCGATGTCCATTACAGCAGCAGCTTCCAAAGTCGCTCCCCACAATGCTTTGCATCCACAGCAACAAGGCATTGTGGGGTGTGACTTTGGAAGATCCTGCAGTAATTGACAGCTATAGCATCCATGCTGTCTGCACACACTGTGGTGCCGTTTGGGGCCATGTGTGTTCACCCCACGATCTCAGGACACTACAGCTCTGGATCGGTCAAACAGTTTTGTTAGCGATAGTCTGATGAGTAGGCGTTAAGATTTATTAATTAGGGGTTTGTGGAACAAATCATTTCTAGCAGGGAATGCACAGTGTAATAAGGGTTGGAAATCACTGACCTAAGCAAATGATGACCGGTTTGCCAGTCTAAAGTAGTTTAAAGATGGAGGGTGGTGGAACTGGGATCCACACAGCTGAGACTGTTACATTAACTCCTTCATAAGAACATGACAAAGACACATGTACAAGACATTTCTCAGTAATGCTAGATTCTCCGACTGGCACCAGCACCTTTGTGTGTGCAGTTTCGTCTCTTGAATCTACTTCAAAGTTATAGTAGTCGTATCGGTCCTAGAGGTTGTTGCTGGTGATGTCTTTTACAGTACACACGAGAAACTTATGAGGTTTTAAAAGCACCTTGTACTCTAATTCATATATGATGAGCTTAAAACGGCAATACTAGATTCACCCTTTTTTCTTTTCTTATTTGTATATAAATCTGTAAAAATCCTTATGGTGTTACGGTTAGTAATAATGCTGCTGTGTTACACTGACTGAAGCAGCTATTATCTATCGCAGTGCTTTCCAACTTTTATTGGTTAAGGAATCCCAGAATTAGACTGAAATTCTGAGGAACACCAAACCCTCCCCCTCTCGCTCTTCTCCCCCTCTCGCTATTCTCCCCCTCTCGCTCTTCTCCCCCTCTCGCTCTTCTCCCCCTCTCGCTATTCTCCCCCTCTCGCTCTTCCTCCTCTCTCTCTTTCCCTCTCTCTCTCTCTCTCTCTCTCTCTCTCTCTCTCTCTCTCTCTCTTTCCCCCCTCTCTCTCTTCCCCCCCCTCTCTCTTCCCCCCCCTCTTTCTCTCCTCTCTCCTCCTCTCTTCTCCTCTCTTCTCTCTCGCTCTGCTCCTCTCTCTCTCTCTCTCTGCTTCTCTCTCTCTCTTTCTCTCTCTGCTCCTCTCTCCTTCTCTCTCTTCTCCCCCCCCCCACCCCCCGGCATTAAGAGTTGAATAATATTTTTTTTTTAAATGCAGTAAGTGTTATCTAAGCACTGATTAGATTTATTTATATATTTAAAAAAAAAAAACACATGTTTTGTTGCGTTAAAGGTGTCCTTTAATCAAGCTAAAAACAGAATTGCTTAAGATAGAGCTGTATCCAGCACCTCATTATGTGTTGTTATGAAAGCTCTTAAAAAATGTACCGACCTGCACCACCGGTCCACTGCCAGGTCCAGCGCTTGAAAGACTGCAGCTGCTGCAGAACCTTTTGAGAGCAAAGCTCTCAATCGCTACTCTGCTTTCTGAAGTTATGGCCCACAATGCATAGCTCTATGCAAGGCATAATTGTGGCATGACTTTGAGAATCAGAGGGATATTTGACAGCTTTTCTTAAGAGGTTCTGCAGCAGCTCCACAAGTCATCACTTTTTGGGTTTTCTTGAGAGCTGGTTATAAGTACTAGCCCTCTCCCTAGGATACTTTTATAACCATGATGAGCTATATGCTTTGTAGCAATTGTGCTCACTTTCATTGTTTTGCTGTCTGTTGCCCAATTACAGACCGTGGACAGTAAAACCCTGCGAGACCACCGCATGGAGCTCCAACGGAGAGCAGCTGAGGCCGGCGAGGATGATCTCATTCCCTTTGGTGACCGACCCACAGTGTCCCGCTTTGGTGCCATCTCCCGCACCTCAAAAGCCTTGTACCAGATACCTGGCCCCATTCAGCAGACTCTTACAGCCCAAGGAAATGCGTCCAAATCCAGCATTTCCGGTGTGTTCTCACATTCTTTTAGGACAAACAAGGAAGGGCAGGCACATTGTACACTGCACAAGGGACTCCAGTATATGCACAATAAATCACCAGCTTACAATGTAATACAGTATCTATACAATAGGCATGGGGGTCTCAGACTTTCTCTTCTTGCAGATCACTTGCGTGCTAATAATTGTATGAATGAATACTATACATACAGCTCTAGTCCACTATTAGGTACAAATTATACAGATGGCAAAATTAATGGACTAGTGTCTGAAAACCAGTTTATCACAAGTTAACCTTTAACACTTATCTGCCGACATGATAGAACCAAGCCGTAGGCTGAAGGGGCATGGAATTCATGTTTGAGGTTTTAGGGGGCCACCATTGAGTGACCGGGGTCCAGTTATCCAAGGGCTGCAGTTTCACAATCGCTGTATTAAGAAGCTACTGCTACCTGTTCTTGGAGCGGGTTCATTTATTCTCCATAGGCATCCGGTCTAAAGGGCAGATTGAGTCTCCTTCGGTGTGGGTTATCTCATTATGGTCCATGGCAATGAAAGCGGGATCCTTGGGAGATTGCCCGTGTTGGATGTTAGTGAATCCTGTGACATTCCTCATTGTCCTTCTACTTTCAGTGATAAAGTATTGTTATTGTACAATACCAACTGAAAGGAACAGGTCATTCTTTTTGGGACATACATGATTCTAAAAGTGCATTGGGATTGTAGCAAAGTGTATAAACAATAATAGACAGCACTCTAAATAATGAATAAAAAAAACATGACGTACAGGGTGCAAACGGAACAAAGTGGGCCCAAACAACCCCACTGCAGATTATATAAACCAAAACAAGGGCTCCAGCACACTGATTAATAGAGAAAACGAAAGAGTCACGGAATAAGCCAAAAATGTAATAGCGGTAATAATACAACAATAGGTATCACACAAATATGGAAATGCTACACGACTATAAATGCAGAATATATGGATCTTAAAAAACACAAGAGTAAGGGGGGAGAGACACAGGGAAGGGGGGAGTGGGGAAAAACACTAAAGGAAAAACGGCAAACAAATAAACAGAGTAAGACAATGGGGGAGGGTAAGAGGGGCAACGTTTCAGGGTAACAACCCTTTCCTCAGGCCCGTTCCCTTGGGTCCAACGGAACCACAAGGTACTTCCCTTAACCCTTCCCCCCCCCCCCCCCCCCCCCCCCCCTCCCCTCCCCCTACAAGACACCAAATAGCCAAATAAGAATTAGCTCAGAATCAAGCCCTGGTCAAAAGTCCACAGTATATGCAAGAGTGTATACAAACTCAAGCCGTCCTTTAAGTGGGATTATCAGGCTTCTGTCCTCTTACCCTCCCCCATTGTCTTATTTATAGTCGTGTAGCATTTCCATATTTGTGTGATACCTATTGTTCTATTATTACCGCTATTAAAATTTTTGGCTTATTCCGTAACTCTTTCGTTTTCTCTATTAATCAGTGTGTGCTGGAGCCCTTGTTTTGGTTTATTGTAGCAAGTGTGTTCTCCCTTTCACCCCTAGTGTGGCCAAGCAGTTGGTAGCCATTTTAAGCATGTTTTGTTTGTGTGGTGTTTAGCCTGTGGTTATTGCTTGGCATAATCCCCTTCTCATTCTTTTTGCAGATTACAGTCCATACAGTAGTCATAGCGGCTGGGGAGGTCCCGCATACCCACCCCATCAAAACCTTCCTCAGGGACATTTAAGTGAGAGGTAAGCACCACACTATCTCTAGTCTCTGCACAGCCGACTTCTTATACCTCCTTGCCCTTCCCTCTTGAAAATGTCCCACGCTGTGGACTGTCCCACTCATTAGTACTTAAATGCAAAGAGCTGCTGTTGTGAGTATAGAGAAGGGTTTATTAGCCTTAATGGAAGTCATTGTTGTAGTATCTGCCACATGTTTCAGGTCTAGTCAGGTCAATGACTAGAAATATCCCCCCCCCCCCCGCCCCCCCAAACGCACGTTCTTCTTGGCACCATCTGAAACTTGAGTCCACATTATGCAGCATGTAGTATCTAGTTTATAGTAGATGAGTGAGCTGTGGAAATGTTGCAGTGTGTTTACATACACAACCCTGTAATCGCACCTGTGGGCGGAGGGTTCCTAATGTGTACAATTCCAACAAGGAAATGAGTATTCATCCCCATTCCTGCTGTGACTCATTGCGTGTGCTAATTTGCATATCATTAGCCAGAATCTGTCAATGATCTCTGATGGTTCCTGGAGTTCTAACGGAAGTTTTACAAATGAAGTGCCGTTTGCTGCTTGAAATGACAACCTGGTTTATTTTCTGATTTATTTCTTCTAGAGAGAGAAAATCCATGTCAGAGGTTGCCAGTCACGCCAAGCCTTTGCCCACATCCGATAGAGAGCAACTCCGAATGGAACTGCAGCAGCTGAACCACCAGATCAGCCAGCATACACAGATGCGTGGCATGGAGGTATGAGGCAGCTTATGGGGCTTGGCATGGTGCAAGAGAAAGGAGTTGTTGCATTGTCGGCTCTTCCTTTGTGGCTTTTGACACTTTAAAGAACCAACGTGGTATTTGTATGATGGGTTTCCAGGCCTGCATATTTCCTTTAAAGCAGCAATACAGGTTTAATGTATTGTTTTATTTATTTGATTACATGATTGATGTATGAACTGTGTTAAATTCAGCTCCAGGGACCCCCTGCTTCCAGAGATGGTTACCTCCATAGGGGCTGCCGGAATCTCTGTGGAGTTTAGATGTCCGGGTCACTCGGGCCAATAGGAAGCCACACCGGATGACATCACGGCTTCCTATTGGCCCGCGGGACATTTAAACACCGCCATTTTGTTTGGTACACAGTTCCCTGGCTGCAGAGATACCGGCACCGCTACAGAGTTGCGTATCTCTGGAAGCAGGGTGTCCCCAGAGCTGAAATTAACACAGTTCCACCACAGGGACCCCCTGCTTCAAACCTGTAATTAGAAAATAAATTAACCCGTATTGCTGCTTTTAAATGATAGCTTTGTTATATATGGATGGAAAACATTTGCTACATAAATGGTATATTTAAAAAGTAATTGAAGTGGTAAATCTGCAACAACACAATCACAGGATTGTGTGTGACGACACGTGATACAAACGTAGTCATGATCTCTTCTAAGCATTTAGACCTCTGCTCAGTGTGCCGTTTGGATTTGTACGCATAGGTTGCAAGTAACCGCCTGCTATTGCAGAGAGAGGCGTCCTCACATGGAAGCCAGCAGCAACAGCCCCCTCCTCCACCGCCAGCCAAGTGGTCCAATATGGTGTCCAGTGAGCAGCTGAGCATGGAGCTGCATCAGGTTGAACGTGAGATTGGGAAGAGAACACGTGAGCTGAGCATGGTGGGTCCTGACTTGTAGACGAATCGGGGAGCGTAAAGGAAAGGTGGAGGGCAATACTGAGTGTTCAAATTCATGTGACTCTCAGTGTTGTTAACATTTGCTCCCCTGTATCTATCTTGTGTTCCTTCTTCTAACATTGTATTGTTCCTGTGAAGCCTGGCAAGTGAACAGTCGCACGAGATATTACCCTTCGTTGCTGTAAAGGCCTGAAACACATTGATCTTTAATGTACTGCAGAGAAGCACGACAAAGCATCAACCCCGTTTTTGTACATGTCAAAGCAGTGAAGGGCATACAAAAAATCCATCCGGTGTCTTCAGCACCTCCAACTACACTACACAGAAACCCTGGCTGACCCTTTCTTCCTTTCTTTTTTCACAGGAGAGTCATTCTCTGGGTATGAAAAACAAACAGGACTCCAACAAGGTGGAGAATGGGCAGCTGGAGCCACAGGCCAAGGTTCTGCAGCACGACCTCCCGCTGACATTCAGGTACATTGAGACAATGACCGAGGAAGGGTGTTATCCTTTGTTGCGGCAGAGGAGACCGATACCTACACACACCAATATTTATGAATTTGATATCTCATTAGACATGGGGAGTGCAAATTGGGGGGTGTAAGATGTTCTAGGGGGGGGGAGAGCGGTGCTGACAGAGGCGCCGCGCTCTTCCCCAAAGCATTTAAATTAAATGCCGGGGGACCACAAGGCCTCTGTAAGTTCCCTTACTTTGGCTTCAAATGACGCTGCAGGGTCACGTGATGTCGCGTTGCCATGACGAGGACACCACGGCATCATTTGACGCCGGAGACAAGGTAAGGGGGGGGGGGAGCAGGCAGGGGGTGCAGAGGAAAAAGTTTGCCCAACCCTCCATTAGACGGCCTTTGTAAGGCTGGGGCCATGGTGCATTCACCCGCGCGGAGGCTGGTCAGTGAGCGGGGCGCTTACCTAGCCGTGGGGGCGTGCCGAGGGGCGTCACAGCTGGTTCACCCTCATTGGACGAACCGCTCACGTGACCGGTCTGTCGCGCCAAGGAAACTGATTTCTTGTGCAACGCCTGCACGCCGCATGGATGCAAACACTGCCTTAAGGCAGTCTGCACGGTCTGCTTATACCATGGCCCCAGCCTAAGACAACATACTTGGATGTAGCTTGTGATATTATCCCCCCCAATAACACAACATATACCGGTGTAGCTCAGAATATCACAGTTTCCGTTGTCTGTGAGTTGTGTGCGTGCGTGCGGCTGTTAGGGGTTGTGTGCGTGTGCCAGTCAGTGTGTGCATGCGTCAGTCAGTGTGTGTGTGTGCGTGCGTCAGGCAGGGTTTGTGTGCGTGTGCCAGTCAGGGTGTGTGCATGCGTCAGTCAGGGTGTGTGCGTGCATTAGTCAGGGTGTGTCTGCGTGCGCCTGTCAGGGTTTGTGTGCGTGCGTCAGTCAAAGGGCAGGCGCGGGGGGGTGTGTGAAGGGCAGGCGTGGGGGGGGGTGAAGGGCAGGCGTGGGGGGGTTGAAGGGCAGGCGTGGGGGGGGGGTGAAGGGCAGGCGTGGGGGGGTGAAGGGCAGGCGGGGGGGGGTGAAGGGCAGGCGGGGGTGAAGGGCAGGCGGGGGGTGAAGGGTAGGGGCGGGGGTGAAGGGTAGGGGCGGGGGTGAAGAGCAGGGGCAGGGGTGAAGGGCAGGGGTGGGGTGGGTGAAGGGCAGGGGTAGGGGGGGTGAAGGGTAGGGGGGGTGAAGGGCAGGGGTAGGGGGGGGTGAAGGGCAGGGAGGAGTGAAGGGCAGGGAGGGGTGAAGGGCAGGGGGGTGAAGGGCAGGGGGGTGAAGGGCAAGGGTAGGGGGGGTGAAGGGCACGGGTAGGGGTGAAGGGCAGGGGTAGGGGGGGGGGGAAGGGCAGGGGTATGGGGGGTGGGGAAGGGCAGGGGTAGGGCATGAAAGTGAGGCACAAATTGTTGGCAGGAGTAAAATGTCCACACACACACACAGATCCGAGGAGGCTGCTTAAGGTAGCGCCGGGGAGTTAAGGTAGCGCCGGGGAGTTAAGGTAGCGCCGGGGAGTTAAGGGAGCGCCGGGGAGGTAAAGGAGCGTTGGCGGCTGGGGTAGGAGGGCCGTGCCGCGCTTACCCTCCGTGTTTCCGGGAGCCGGTTGAGAGCGAGGGGGGAGGAACCTGCAGTTGGCGGCAGGGGCAGGAGGGCCGCGCTTCCCCTCCGTCCGGGAGCCGGTGCAGGGCGGCGCACGTGATGGGGGGGACGGGGGGACAGAGGGGTGTGTGTGTGTGTCCGTCCCCTTTGGCCCGTCACTCCGCCTCAGGCCAATGAGAGGTGTGCGGGGGCGGGCGGCCCAAGGGAGCAATCTCATTGGCCTGGACCAAGGTCCAATGGGATTGCCGCTAGGGACAGAGGGAGGGACACAGGGAGACACATACAGACATAGCCACATAGGACGCTTTCAGAAATATATAGTAGATATACAGAGTGCAAGCCAATTAGTATTAAGTCCAGATATCAAGGTAAGGCAAATAGGGATCAAACCATGCAAACAAGTCCAGTCAGGTAGATCCGGATGTGCCTCTGATGACCACGAGGAGTTTCTCAGAACATGTGGAAATAAACACACAGAGAAATCATAGTGTATACTGCCAACTAACTAAATGACTAACCGGACATAGGACAAAACTCACACAAAACAAAACACAACGAAAATGAACTAACCACTCAACTAACAAACATACACACACATATAATGCTAGTGAATTGGTGATAATAAAAAAACTATTTAATAAAATATAAAAAAGAAGACAATCTGGTGTCTGTATCACAGGGGAAACGTGTAGGGTTAGAGGTGAATCCAGAGAGACGCGCGCTATCCTGTATACGCAGTCTAAGCGAGGCAGTGAAGGCAGCTACACACACTCACTCCGAGTGGTAAGATGGCACCGGAATATCCACGGACATCCACTCGGCATAGGCGTCCTGGAGAGGAACCACACGCGGATCACCTGCAGCCTCTGAAGAGGATACAACATCAGATGTGCCTATATATATCTTACTTGTTGTAAGTAGGGCTCCAATTTTTCCCAATTGATCAGCATCACTCTTCCCCTGTGATCCAGACACCAGATTGTCTTCTTTTATATATTTTATTAAATAGTTTTTTTATTATCACCAATTCACTAGCATTATATGTGTGTGTATGTTTGTTAGTTGAGTGGTTAGTTCATTTTCGTTGTGTTTGGTTTTGTGTGAGTTTTGTCCTATGTCCGGTTAGTCATTTAGTTAGTTGGCAGTATACACTATGATTTCTCTGTGTGTTTATTTCCACATGTTCTGAGAAACTCCTCGTGGTCATCAGAGGCACATCCGGATCTACCTGACTGGACTTATTTGCATGGTTTGATCGCTATTTGCCTTACCTTGATATCTGGACTTAATACTAAAATGTGTTGGAAGTTATTTTTTGTTTTAATTAAATGCAGGGACAAAGATATATTTCAAGTCCAAATCTCATCCCTTCGTCAGGTTGAGATGTTATAAAATGCAGCGTTTCAGCAGTTTTTTATTATTATGATTTAGAGTCCATTCGACAGAACAATATCCCTCTTCCCTTCTCTAAGTTGTGTTTTCCTTATATTACACTAAATCTTCGCTGCGATCGCTGCCTTTGCAGTGCATTGTATGTCTCTGGTATGCAAGGTGTACAATATCTCTGACAGCTGTTTTCCTTCTCGCTGTATTTCCAGCAATGAGGTGCCAAATGGATCCGGCCTGAGCCAGGACAACATGTCCATGTTATCTGGAAAGACTGCGTCCATAGCCCTTTCCGAGGACCCCCAGGCCGGAGGGGACAAGAGCGAACCCCTGAGGACCGGAGTCAACTCCAACACTGCTCCGTAACACGAGGGCTGTTTTACCCACATACCTGAACCCTTCTAAAGCGTTGTTATTTTTTTTTTCTTTTAATTATTATTATTTGAAGGAGTTTTGGTCAGGTGGGAAGCAGAAAATAATAGAACAGGGCAATTTGTCTTTTTTTTTTTTTTTTTTTTTTTGGAGGGAGAGGACAGAGCTATTGGGGTTGGCAAGAATAGGTTAATATTGGAGTGTTGCATACATATACCCCGTTTTTGGGGGTCAAGGATGGGAGGAATCTGTGACCCTGCTCTCCCCTTCCCTCTCCTCCAAAGCATGACCGACTACATACAATGTGCATTGAAAACACCACTAGTAAGAACAACCTCTGCACATATTTTCACGTTAACACATTTTTTAATAAAAAAAAAAATATACAGAATACAAAATATATATTAAAAAAAAAAAAAAAAAGACACAGATGAAAATTAGCAGTATCTGCAAGCAATTCAAGATTAGTTGTTTTTGTTCTGTGAATGAACTTAATTTTAATACCTTTGGATGCCTTGGATGCAAGGCTTTAAAGACAAAAAAAGGAAGATATTATATATATACTCTGTTTGATTAATTGTACGATCTTATTGCTGTAGATTACATTTATTTTTTCTTGTTTTATTTGGATGGTATTACATAGCTAGAACACCAATGGCCTTGCTTCTTCCAGCCGGGATTACACCTGCCTAGGTGACAGGGGGGGGGGTTTATTCTCTGTGCTCTCACACACTTGATGACCGGCCTACAGATTTGTAGTGGCTTATTCATAAATTCGAACAACCTCCACCTGTAGTTCAAGGAACTAAAATGGGATTATTGAGTTTCCTCATGGAATACATTGGAAAAAAACAATGCCAAGTATGTTCATTTGTTGCCGAAATGGACTAGAGTAATTGAAGCATACACCCCCTGATAATGGATTATTTCTCTTGCCCAATTTATCTTGAGCATAAATAACCCCTCCCCACTCTTTAGATGTAACGTTACTACTTTGTTACGGTAAGAGTTGTTGATATCTGATAAACTCTTCAATATTGACCCCTTTGTTACTGGAGGTGGCAGCCAAGCACTGGAGAAACCCCCCTCCCTCCACACATCCCTTTCCTCTCCAGAGGAGATGGCTTCATACAACAGGAAGCATAGAGCTCATGTAGTGACCTAGTGCAGCTCAGCCCCCAGCAAGTAGCAGAGAGGCAGAAACCCTGGACTGTGTGCAAATAGTGGCTTCCAGTGCTAAAGAAGTTTAGAAAAAGGCTAGGGTGAAGTACAACGGTTCCCCCCTGTTCACCTCACTGCAGTTGCAGTGAGCGTTTTTTCCTCCTCTCTTTCTGCAGGGCAGAGAACTGGCTATGTAATAACTTCCCACATCGTTCTGGTGGGGTAAAAGCGAGAATTAATTCCTCTTTGTTCTTGTATTTTCTTGGTGTTTTTTCTTTTCTTCTTTTGTTTTGTTTTTTTTTTGTTTGTTCCGGTTTCCCTTAATCTTTAACTCCTGCTGGGACTGTATCCGCCTCAGCGTTACGTTCCGCGAATCCTATTTAGAAAGAAGTATAAAAGAAAATTGTACGATATGCATACCTTTTTAAGGTGAAAGAAAGTGTGGGTTTACAAGTCCCTTGTTTGCCTACCAGTAGAGGTTTCCAAACTGAAGGTGCTTGAAATGAGCACCCGTTTGATTTTCCTTATTGCCAAGAGGAGGCACCGCGTTTTATATACTGTTTCACATTGAATTAAATTGAACATTTCGGACCTGCTGGTCACACATTTGATATTTACATATATTGGCTTGGGGTTCAAGCTAACGCTCCTTTTTTTTCTTTCTTTTTTTTTTATTTAAATAAAATACCATAAATTATGTGTGTATGTACAATTATATGCATATACATATAATAGGTTTTAAGGCTTTGTTTTTTTCTTTTCTTTTTGGATGAGTGCAGCTGTTTGGTGTAGGAATTCTGAATGCAACATTAAGCCTGGGCGGGGGGGGGGGGGGCTTATTAATGAACCTGCAATAGTGCTGATCGGGGCATCATCGTACATGTCCGCCCATTGAAGTCCCAGTGAAGGAGATGGGTGTTCGCATGCGATAGTTCCCCGATCGGCACGCTCTCCGAGTTCAATAAATTACCCCCTTTATCCATGGCAGAGCTGTAAAGGTCTGAGTCAGACTAGCAGTAAATAGGGCTAAAGTTGAATCAACTATCCAGCAGTTGAATTAGAATGTAGATGCCGGTCAGATGTATCCTATTCCCTTAGAAATTTACAAAGATTAACCTATTTGCTTCTGGCTAATCTACCCGCACTTTGCAGAACAGTACCAAAAGGATTAACGAACGACAGCCCTGAAAGTGCAGCTACTCAAATTCTGGATCCGCGTGCAGTTTGGCACGTTTCTCTGATTATTCTGCTTTTCTCGTTTCCCCCGGCTGGCAAAGGACTAATGCACTTTCCCTTTTATCTTCCCTTTTCCCATTCAGTCATTATAATAGATCTTTAACCATGTTCAACTACAGGTACACCAGGGGGGGGGGGGCAACTCCAGTCCTCAGTGGCCACCAACAGGTCAGGATATCCCTGCTTCAGCACGGGTGGCTCAGTCATAACGACTGAGCTGCATGTGCTGAAGCAGGGATATCCTAAAAAACCTGACCTGTTGGTGGCCCTTGAGGACTGGGAGTTGGCAACCCCTGCACTAGACAATTTCCAGTTACACCATGTCCATCAGGAAAGCCTTTTAAGTTGTAGTTCAAAGCATTGAAGGGCCCCAGTGGCATTAAGAGATTCAGGGTCACCAAAAAATGCAATATATTATTTAAATTCCAGGGACGTTTCGAGACTTTAGTGAAACTAAATGGTCTTGGGACAGCATGGCAGTACTTCGGTAGCACAGAACATGTACTCTGCCACGACCTCATTGCCTGTGAATGCCACACCTCTTATCATTTGAAGAGGTTACCGCTTTAATGTAAATATCTTTCTTATTTTACACCCTTCCCTGCCGGAGCCCTGCAACACAATTGATTGCATGTCCCTCGGGCAGCAAGTGTGTTAAGAAGCAAAATGACTGGCAGTCTAAAATACTGAGCTTTCACGATGAGTCCATTAATTTGACACTCGTTAAAATACATACAGTATGTGTTGCTTCCAACATAGAGGCTTTATCACAAATCTGTGAGCACCATTGAAACTAATAGTGATTAACCCATTCAAATAAATGGGTTATTCAGGTGCTAAGGCGGCTTCGTTAATTTTCTGTTGATGCCTTGTTCCTTGTTATGCCCAATGATGGGATATGATCACATTGAATTGCTTAGTTCTTAGGTCAGACATGCTGAGCCCTTCCTGGGCCCTGTCACAGTCTTCTCTAGTGTTGCTGTAATGGATCTTTGCACTCTTGCCATCTTTTCATTTTTCTTTTAACTTAAATCATAGTGTTTTCTTGGGGTGGGAATTCCATCATGTCTGACCAGGTTTACTTGAAACAAGACCGAAGTGTAGTAAATCCGAGCACATGGGCTTCCAGATCATTTGTTGCGAAGTTCTGCCCCAAGGATGGCATTACTATTGAATTGTGTGACTGCACTGATAAGTCACTTTATAAGATGGGTTACCATTATATGTTATGTTGTAATAGAGCAACATCAATTTTCAGATGTTTGCTTTTTCTGTAACCTTAACGTTGTATCTCCCCCAGTATATTTATTGAAATAACGCTTATCCCCCATAATCCCTGAATGTAGAATATGTGCAGTGCATTTTGTGTTCTTTCTAGGGTTGGGCACATCAGGGTTATGTGAAGGCATTTGCATCTCCATAATTGTCTTTAACACCATAACCGTTACGTCTCCTGCCTATCTCGCTCTTTCCGTCCTTCTTTCCCGGCCTCTCGTTTTACCTCCTTTCCCCCACCCCCCAAACTGCCAACCGGACACCACCTCCTACCAGCTGCCTCATCAAAACTATAAAGAAAAGAACAAATCAAAATGAAAAAGCATTCAGACGAATTTGTTTAGCCGATAACTTCTGTGAAGTTGCTGTTTTCTAATGGTGTTATAACTCAATAATGTAGAAACGTGGGGAAGCCTCTAACTCAGGGGTGGCCAACTCCAGTCCTCAAGGGCCACCAACAGGTCAGGGGTTTCAGGATATCCCTGCTTCAGCACAGGTGGCTCAGTCATTATAACTGAGCCACCTGTGCTGAAACGGGGATATCCCGAAACCCCTGACCTGTTGGTGGCCCTTGAGGACTGAAGTTTGCCACCCCTGCTCTAACTGGTAGGCAATTTACACAGCAGCTGGGAACAATATATCAAAAGAAAGCTAGCACACAGCCGTTTGTGACCTGATGAAGTCTATAGTCTTGTGATCTGTGTCTTGGAAATGCTTTTGCTTTGTTTTACTGTACCCTGTGATAGAGAGACCAGTAGTGCAATTGAGGGTCCCCCCTAGACAAATGCTCTGCAGGGAAGGGGTTAATGAAGCAATGTTCTACAGATCTCACCAGTGACCCAATTCTCAACTGAATGGGCCACAATCACATGGCTCTGAAAAGAGAACGCTCTGAAGGTGAAAGTGGTAGAATGTTATGTCCTCCATATTAAGCCTTCTATTGCTTATCTGGCTCTTGATTGATTGCATTTTCTCCCCATTGTCTTTACCATGGTGCATATCTGACCTCTAGGATACAAAAAAGAGCCCAATGTGACTTTGTTATGCAGCCAAGTGTTGTGTAACGCTGTGGCTATGCAGTGAACTGTAAGTATGTGTTTTAGATTTGGTGCACCGTTCCCAGAAGTCACCCTTACCACGCAATTTAACATGTGTAGAAGGCCTTAAGCTTTGATTACTTTACACATGATTAACACACTACAAGAGCTGCTGCTATCAGTGGACATTCGGCTACATAGGCAGAAGGTTTCTGATGGTAACCAAACCCCTGCAGTACATCCAGATCTGAAGAGCGTCAGAGCAGTTATTGCAAGATACTCGCATGTGTTTAACCACTGAGAGACAGTTGTGCATTGTGTGTTCTAACACAAGCTGATATTAAGAGAATATTTTGGGAGAACTTACTGCTACAGTACAGATTCCCATTTAATGACCCAGCCTGGAATGGCAAAAATATTAAAAATAAAAAGTGGACAGATGTTATACACGATAAACACGACCACCTTGATGTTTGTTTTAGGGACTGCTGAACATGAAGTAACCTTCAGCCCAGGAGCCTAACTGAAGGTGGCGTGATTAATAACTTAGGCCACCTATTGCTGTGAAGCAGTCTGCCTCGTGCTTCGGACAATCTTGGCTCCATTCATTTAAATCTGGTTGATCTTCCCTAGCAAGGGAGGACTCTTGACAGAATATTGAATAGGGGACTCACCTTGGGAGTAAGTGGTCAGTTTTGCAATGGTTCTACAGACAGGAACAGTGTCATAAGAGGTAATATCACCTGTAGCATCTTCTGCTACTAACTCTATTTTCTGCTGGTACGTGCAGTGTTCCTTTTACCGTGTTGGCTACCAATGGTGTAGCAGGGAAGACATTGTGATTCTTTGCCACACCAACTAAGCTTATTTGACCATTGCAAGACTATGACATCTTAGGTCTAAACGGTCCGTGTGCAAGACCCATCAGGCACCTGTGAAATGTAGGGCGCTTTCTTGCTGTCTTTGCAGGTTTCCAGGTGGTTATACCACAGTATCTGACGCAGTTACCTATTTTCCTGCATCGCCAAGCTTGTGCTTTGTCAGCTTTCATTGCCTCTGATTGGAGGCAAAATTAAAAATTAAAGAGATCTGAAGGTATTATGGCACAGGGCATTCGAAGTCCCTTTGACCCAGAGTTTAAATCGAGAAAACCTACCTACAGGTTATATTAACCCAATTATCTGCTGTATATAGCTGCCAACTTTTGTTAGCAAGACAGGGGCATTAGACGTTCTCTTTTTGCTGGCTACAGATGTATAGAGAAGTTTCCATTAGTTTGAGGCTTGCGAGTCTTCAGTAAACCAAGGAAAATTCATCACAGCCTGTGGGCAATATCTGGAATACAAAAACTCATGGTCAAAGGGACTAAAGACTTGCTACAGTGCAAGGCACTTCTGGAGTGATAATTGGGACAAATAGTGCACATCACTTACTAGTGTGACCTATGCATTGATATTGTCTCCTTCGCTACCAGTGCTGTGTATGGTGTTGCAGGCCCCTCTGTCAGCAAAGGGTTAAAAAAATTAAGCAGCTCTTTGCTGCCAAATGGAGCAAAAATATAAAACATTCCCAATTCTCACCCACATTTTGCAGCAGTGGGTGGCACCTCCACTTCCAGAAGTTGCAGCAGATTTGTGGGCAATGTCCAGGTTTCTTACAGTCTGCAGAATTAATTCCGCCCCAACAGGTTGCAATGAAAGTGAATCTAATATTTGATGTAAAATATTTGATTGAACAAAGTTCCCATGTGGCAGCACATTGATACTGCGACAATCCTGCTGTTTTAATGCAGTGGGCGTGAATTCAGTTTATAGTCCGTTTCGGAACAAATTTGAGTTGAGCTTACCTGTGTGTGATGTTTCAATTACACCATCCTTCAAGCTCCTCTTAACCCTTTCACTGCTCATACTAAGGCCAACATTTGCAAAGCAAACGCTTAAAGCGCCCCAACATTTCACCGGGTGCAACCTTAAACATCTGCATTTTATTCTTTCAGGTTGGGTTCAGTTTACGATTATTATTATTAATAATGTCTTCTTTTGGCTCATACCAGTCTCTCCGAGACATTCTGCAGCTATTAATCACCTTTTTGGGTGGAGTTCAAATGTTTTTTTTGTTTTGTTTTTTGTTTGTTTTTTTTTTTTTTTAACTTTTTAACTTTTTGATGCATTTTGCTTGAAAAAGAGCTTGTGATATTCACCAATCTTATTGATTGTTCTGTGACTGTGCCCTGCAGAGGTTTAATAAACAAAATTAAAAAAAATAACGATGTTTGTGTATTTCTATTGGGAGGGAAAGAAGGGGGTTTTTTATGCCAAGAAATTAAGAAAACCATATCACCATCTCTTGATTTAAGAAAAGTGTTGTTGCTTTAAGTGAACAGCCTGCTAATTTGGCTTCTTTGTAGAGTGTGCTAATCGGCAAAGAAGGCAGGAGGGATGGGTGAATGGCTTTACCTGTATGTTCTTATTCAACAAACACAGACCCGCACAAAGTGAAATCAAACCCCTCCCAAGTTTCAACTTCTCTACAAAGGATTCAAAAATGTGCTACGTAAATCACCCAGATTCCATCCACAAACCTGGCAATGATTTATTTTGGTCCTAGGTAGGACTCCTCCTTTGACTCTCTGGCCCCACTCTGTCTCCTATTTTAACCTGCTGAAGATGCAAACTGCAAAATGCATTGTCCTTCAAGCAGCTCATGTTACCATTCACATTAGATATTCATCTGTACAATTCTAATTGTTTGCCTTGGATAATTTCAGGGGTGGACAAAAATATAAACATTTCTATGACTCCCTGCGTTTATTGTTCACTATGTACATTTCACTCCCACAGGAGCTCTGTCGGGCAGCGCCAATGCTAGGACTAACATTTTAGGCACCTGGGATTTTGCCATCCCTGAATTACAGAAATCGGGGAATACTTATATTTTGGTGATAGTCTATAATTTAGAATACAGGAAATAAAAATACCACTTGTGAGCACATTCATGTGTCTCAGACAGGTTGGCAACCATGCTTTTCCCCATTATCTCTTAGCATTCAGTGCTTCAACTGCAGCCGGGGATTCTGGGAAATGACATGCAAATGAGCACACACCTTTTGCTTCAAATCCATTTTAACATCGACCCCTACATGCCATATTACAGTTTTTCAGGACAGACTGGGTTGAAGAAGTGCATAGCCAGTAAACCTCAGTGGTTTTTTTTGTTTTTTTTTTAAGCCCGGGTGGTGAAAGTGTTCACCCTAAAAAATAAAACGTGCTTGTGGTCCACAAAGGGTACCAGGTGCGCTCCACTTCTGACTATTTTCCGCAGATCAGGCCAGTCCTTGACTTTATCAGTAGCTCTTAAGCCAGAAGGCCATGAAGAGTCCCGACGTTACACTTGACATCTTCATCCGAAGATTTTGACGTCCTTCCTGTTCCCTCCTCAGCCAGACACGGGTCCAAGTCTTGAAGGTGTTCAGCCCAAAGGCTGACTAACCCAACACAGTCGTTTCCAGAAGGAGGAGCGACCACCAACCAGCACTTAGACTTTCTCTCTGTGGAAAGGTAGGTGACTTTTAACCCAACACCAAAACAAAACAAATCCATGGTGCTTCAGTGCGCTGTGTAATGCAGGCAGGTACAAAAATATTGAGCTCCCACCCAGCCAGAAGGCGTCGTGCAAATTGTCTGTGCAGGTGCCAAGTACTAGTGAAGGGTACCAAGTACTAGTGAAGGGTACTTCGCCTCAACCAACACAACCCAAAGGTGCCGCTAAATGGACCCCACCAGGTTGATTAAACCTAGGATGCACCAAAAATAAAAATGCCCAGGCTTCTTTAATCCGGCTTCTCGGCCATGACCAGAGGATTAAGTGCATAGCTGGGAGTCCATCCTTCACAGGACAGACCCCACACTTGATCTGATTAGCATTAGCTTATTTTTTTTTAAGCACGGGCATTGAAAGTGATCACTCTAAAAACCGTGTTTCATGGTCCACAGGGGGTACCAGGTGCTCCCTACTAGTGACTGTCCTCTCCGAAGGTTGGTCCAGTCCTTTGTCTATCCAGTGTGTCTTCAGCCACGAGGGCCCAGAAGATTTCTGGCATGTTCCATGCAGTCATCCGAAGAATCGGTCTCTTAATGGTCCCCTTCTCGGCCAAGAGGCCAGACAAAAGGCTCCCAGTTCCTATGGGTCTTCAGCCAAAGCCTAGTGTCCTAACACCACTCCTCTTCCCCTCATCAGACAGAAGGGTCTGCGTCCACTCGGGGTGAACCCCACATAATTTTTCTCTCTCCGAGGAGAGAGGGGTGGTTACAGATCGGCATATAGTCTTTACTCTCTCTGAAGAAAGACAGGTGACTAATAACCAAACGTGAAAAAACAAACAAAATTCATGGTGCTGGGTGCTTCTGTGCTCTGTGCAATGCAGTGCAAAGAAGGCCCTGACCCGAAGGCCAGGGACGGTTCAAAAAAAAATCTGTGCGTGCTCCAGCCTGAATGCCAGGGAGATGCTCAGTGTGGAGAGGAGTCCGTGCCATCCAGTTGTGCAGGTACATGGTGCTCTAGTGATGCAGGCACCTTCACAAGTATCAGGCAGGTCTGCACCACTGCCTTTGCTGCTAATTTGAATAGGAAAAACTAAGACAAGTATGCAAGTTTATGTATACACCGACGTAACTAGGGGCGAGGGGGCGGACGAGCGAAGCACCTTCCCCCTGGGCACAGCCTGATCTTGCTTCGGTTCTGCGACATCAAAGCAGGATTGGGGGCTGTGAGTGACCAGCTGCAGTGCTGACTGACTGGTGTGTTAGTGCCGCGCGGGTCAGTGAGGAGGTGTAAGCGAAAAAAGGACAGGAGGTGGAGACCTGCAGGACTCTAACCGCCCCTGCTCCATGACATTAATTGGTGTCTGTATGACAGTGTATATACAGTAAGTATTTACTGCTGTCTCAGTGTGCGGTATATAAGTACTGCTGTTTTTCGGTATGCAGTGTGTAAGTATGCTGTATGTGTGTGGTGGGGGCGCTGTTGGAGGAACTTAACCCTGGGAGCAAAAACACTAATTTACACCTCTGTCTTTACATATTAATCTTAAAGGTGCCATCAATTGTAATTATTCGGAAACTGACACGCTTTTTTTTTTTTTTCTCCAACTTACATTTTTATTTTATTTTTCTCAAACGGATATATACAGAAATGAAACATCAGAGAATGGGTATTGGGGTGGGCAAGGGGTACATTAAAAAAAAGGGGGAGGGGTTGGGGAGGACAGCGCATCAGTGGAACATCGATTTATGGTACTTTACACAGAATTATCTTAGTTTGCGGTGGCAATCTGGAGAGAACCCTAGTCCTGTGTCGGGGCCCATTTTTAAGGATCCTTCTCCTTCGCATACACCCAATTTAGATGACCGTTCGAATTAATGCCAAGTGAACCCTTGGCATGCCCCAACCTGTTTCAAGAGACTGAAAATAAGAGGTTACAGACATAGGCTGCCCAAGTCCACATATGGACTAACTGCTTATGAAATCCATGGTTGCCAGACTTTTTGAAAGTTATGGCATGTGTCGTTCAGGAAACTAGTTGTATTTATTTATTTATATAGCGCCATTAATGTACATAGCGCTTCACAGCAGTAATATACGTGACAATCAAATAAATAATACATAAAGGGGAGAAGTGCTTCAGACCTAAAAGTAACATTTAGGAAAAGGAGTCCCTGCTCCAAAGAGCTTACAATCTAATTGGTAGGTAGGAAGAACATACAGAGACAGTAGGAGGGCGTTCTGGTAACTGCGTCTGCAAGGGGCCAAGGTTAATGTATGAGGTGTTAATTATCAGCCATGGAGCTACTCATATGCTTCCTGAGGCAAGTGTGTTTTTAAGTGGGTCTTAAAGGGGGTTAGTTTTTCCGTCGTACATATGAACCATAGCTTATTCCTAATGACCTGAATTGACGGTAGCTTGTTTTGTTTCCACAGACTCGCTATGTAGCACCTCGCTGCTGTAACAATATGGGTTATTAATTTATTTTCGGCCCTCGTGTGATCCTGTTCAACAGAAATAGCCACGGGTCTAGGGGGATGTCTGAGCCCAGGATGTGCTGGAGCCAGGTTATCACCTTTCTTCAAAGCTCCTACACCCGGGGCAGGACCACCACATATGTAGGAGAGACGCCACTTCACCACAACTCTTAGGGCACAGAGGGAAATAGCCTGGTACATATTTAGCAATATTTTCATGGGTGTTGTACCAATAAGTCATAACTTTGTAGTTCTCTTGGATTGTTGAACAAATTGAGCTTTTAGCTACTGACTCAAAGGTCTCCCAGTCGTCGCCCTCCAGCTCCTCCCCCAGGTCATTCTCCCACTTCCTCATGAATCCTAGCTTGTCCTGGGGTTCTCCGACTGGCACAGAGAACAGCCCATACAATTCTGATATTCGCCTCTGGTGGGAATCCGCCCTCAGACAGAGTTTTTCAAATAAGGAAACCGGGTTAGTGGGCTGAACTTTAGCAAAGAAAGGCCCCAATCCGTCTCACAGCTTTTACTGGTTGGGTTCTTTTAGTTTTAAATAAATTGAAATGTGTTCATTGCTACAAAGTCCAGTAGTAGGCAAACCGTTCTCAAACATGTATTGTACCTATATTATCACCTACATCGGACATTTAGTAGATGCAGCATGTCTTGGGGTGGAACAATAATTTATTGTGCTGTTCTGCAGGACGGTCACAGGAGGAGATTAGACTGTTGCCCAATTTTTTTGGTTATGGGTGAAATAGGGCAGTGGTGCTCAACTCCAAGCAAACCCCCCCCCCCTTGAGCACCTGACCTGTTGGGGGGGCTTGAGGACTGGAGTTGATAACCCCTGAAATAGGGTACAAAGAGTGGATGATTTGTGATAGATCACACAGTGTTGTACACTTACAAAGAGGCGGGGGCTGGAATCGAGCTCATAGGTTTGTATTTTCAAGTGAAAGACCGTAACCCGTTTCACACGTCTCTCTCTAACTTTACAAGCATAAACCCTACGTTTCATTTCGATGTGCTGCTATAAAACAATATACCCGTAACCACATTTATTTTATTTTTATTAATCTTTTTCTGTTTAGAGGAACACACACATTAAATGCATAATAAGGGTGCAATCCTGGCACTATCCGACTTTGGGCTAAACTCATACAGAAGAAAGGCTAGAACAACTTCTACCTTACAGTACATTCGTTATAAAAAGGTGGCTGCATTAGGAAAACCCTGGTTGTGATTTTGTCTTCTAGAACCTTGATAAAAATGTAATACCATATGTGCATCAATACAGTCTACAGACTGACAAGTGATTAGCTAAGTTGCTGAGCGATCCCTTCCCCTGTAATCGATCGCCGAAATTCGGCTGGGGGTTCACTAAATGTATCTTGGGTCCTCTTCTGCTGCACTGACAGCCAAAGTTTTGTGAGGAAGATCATGTGACCAGGCAGGCACTAGATTAAATTGGTTCATTGCTAGAGAGGGCAGGGCTCAAACAGGTGATGCTGTTTCAGAAGGGGAAGGAGATGTGACTTTGCAAATGGTTGCTATAGGAACAAAAATGCCTGTTATAGTAGAATACATTAAAAATGTCTTTCAAATTGTTTATTTTTTATTTTCTTAAATGCAACAAGTTTTTTCTCATAGTACAAAACTGATTTATTATGAAAAACACACATGTAGGATATTGCTTGAACGGCGGCTTTAAAGCGGCATCCAATTCTGCCATGTTGTTCTATCCCAGTCCGCAAGGATTTTTCGGAGGGATTTCTCTCAATAACAAAAAATATAACAGACGTTTCTAAGGGCCCTTTATAAATATGGATGAATGTCCTTTCAAAATGGTAAAAAAAAAAAAGCAGCAGTTCGCAAACTTGGGGGGCGCAAGACTGAGTGCGGGGAGGGGGGTGGGGTTTACAGAGGCCCCGCGCGCTTCCCGAAGCCACTTAAATTAAGTGCCAGGGGAGCTGCAGGGCCTCTGTAAACCAGACTTACCTTGGCACCGGCGGCTTCTTCGACGCGTCGCGACTATGGCAACGTGACGTCATGCTGCCGGAGCCGAGGTAAGTGGGGGTGAGGGAGGGGCGTGGAGAGAGGGGAACCGCCGGCAGGGCGGCGCAGGAAAAAAGTTTGCGCCCCACAGAGGTTTAAATCCCAACTTTAAGTGACAAAAGGCGCTACAACGCTGAATCCCTTCAATGTATTGATATAAGCAATGAGCAGATGAACAGGACTGGACAAGGGGTTAGACAGACTGATATGTGTAGTTAAGTCCCCAGATGGACCGATGATCCCTGAAGGGTAAGATGTGTGGCTTGAAAAAACCCCAATCAAACCCTCATTGGGATGGTTCCTGGACTCACAATAAGTATTCTCAAAAATTAATGAAAAATACTCACAAATGCTCCTTAGCCCAATGTCCTGATAGGTGTGCACCCCGGTGAAGAGATGCTGGCCTTGAAGAACAAAAGAAAATACTGGCGCACAGCCGAGAGTGGGTCCCAAACAATGTTGTGTTAAAAAAAATCTTCTTTATTAATCCATCTAAAAAAGTGGAGGTAAACACCCTCCTACGCGTTTCGTGGTAAAAAAAAACACTTTATCCCATTGTTTGGCAAGTCGCTTATTCCCCTGGCCTTCAGACTTTCAAAATTAGATTGTAGGGCGGTGGGGACGAGGGACTTGTGCCTGAGACATCTCTACAGTACAGAAAAAATATACAGACATACCCCGCATTAACGTACGCAATGGGTCCAGAGCATGTATGTAAAGCGAAAAAATGTACTTAAAGTGAAGCACTCCCTTTTTTCACTTCGGTAGAGGTAGGGAGCCGGTATTGCTGTTCAGGACGTGCCTGTGTCCTACTCACAGGTGCGAGGGGAATCAGCGCATCACACAACTACGGCGGTCTGTAGGGCTGAATAAGGGTCCGTACTCGCGACGCGAGCGTATGGACACAGGGGAATGGTGCTATTGTAAATATGTCCGTACTCGCGAGTGTCCGTAAAGTGAAGGTCTGTATAGCAGGGTATGCCTGTATGTATGTGAGTGCAGGTTGAAGGAAGATTGTATATACAGTAGTTATAGCCTCTGGCTTAACCGGAGAACCCTAAAATACATGAGTGGTCTCTTCGGTAAAGCTCATTTCTCACATCCCAAAACTATCTGTGTTCCTCTGCAATGTTTCCTGACTGTGAAACCTTTCACCTTCCCATAGAATGCTATTTGTGATCAGAGTTCAACAGAGCCTTGTGTCTAGTCCATAGCACTAGCGACCGGGTATGTTAACAGTGCCTAAATAATAGTGTTTTTGTACAAATTACCATGACTTTCCTATTTTAGTTTTGATCAAGTTTCATTTTAACATATTTCAGTGGGATTTTGATTTTGAGCATCAGACTTGTCTTAAATATAGATTTTCCGTCCTGATTAAAAAAGTATCCCCTTACTATTAAAGACCTTAATAAGCAAAGTGATGAAAACATAGGAACTACCAAACCTGATACTTTTTTAAGCTCTGTGTTTGCGCTTCAGTTCCCCTTTTGCCATACTGGATACACATACTGGATTTGCAATCAAAGGAAAGCACTTGGTGTATTACATGCCTATCAAGCATTTTCAATACTGGCTTCATAGTGCAATAGTTCATATGCTGGGATTCACAAAGATGCCATGTGGGGTATCACACTGGGGTATGGTGTTAACTGCCATTCAAGTCAATGTCTGTTAGCGCCGCATTGAGGTAAGATATCCCGCCTCGCTGTTTACTGAATCCTGGCCATGGTTCCATGGACTTCACACCGCCGAATTTAAAGATCCTACCTAAATCCGACCCAAATGCTAACAGTGATCCCAAGGATTTGGGTGGAAATATTAGGTATTTTTTTTAAAGACTCATTACAGTGACCATATTTAAGTTTATCCCAAAACTTCTTGAGCATTAATATTTATTGGCAAGAAAAACACCTGGAGGATTCGATGGTGGAATGTAAAAAACAAAATAAGGGCACTTTCTAGGAGAAAGAGGAAGCCCTGGGCTGCTCAGAGGAGCGATTCTGGACAATTAGAATTAGAAGTGGAATTAGAGCAATTGTTTTCTGGGATTGAAGGAGCTGAACAGAATCTAAGCACTGTATGATGTCTGTGTTCCCAGCACGGCATAAGTGGTATATTATTTTCAGACCATAATCCTTCTGGGAAT